>NC_140988.1:38218005-38399286 GCF_052327205.1 Somniosus microcephalus
CATGTTATTTTGTAAATGAAGCCTTTGAGTGCAGAAGAAGTGACAGCAGAATGGTCCAATAAAGATTTCTATCTTTGCTGAAGTACAACAGGAAGATACTGTGCATCTCCAGAATGTTGACCTCTCCTGGTTAAAAGTCAGAGCATTATATATCTGAATAATAACTGTATATAGTCCAGGTTTAAGCTCATTACTCTGAGGACGTGGGGAGTTGAAGGAACTGGATACTGGATGGGATTTGCCCTTGGGGTAAACCTTTCAACCTTAGACAGCTACACAACAACCTCCACACCAATTAACGTATACTGGTCCTGTACCCTCAGGTGCCATGTTTTCATTTTCCTTGAATGCTGGCGTGGTTTCCCAGTCACTGTCCCATATCCCCCCTACTTAATGTGCATGTAGACTTACAAATTACCAGCAGCAGCTGACAGGCTGGCTGAGAAGGTTTCATTACAGCTCTATTTTCACTAAGGAGTTTAAGTGAAAGATCGGCATCTAGATCTCAAAGCAGACGTGACAGGCATTGTGAAAAAATATAATGCTCGGGGAATGCTTCTGGTCCCACAACATGTGCCAGGCGAATAGTGCAGACACTTTAATGAAAACACGGCAGGTGAATGAGCTACTCAACAGTCTGGCAGACAGTCACACTTCAGTAAGGACCGAGCTTTCAGCCGTCTCTCCTCACACAAAAATACCTATTTTAATACCTTACCAGATGGCAGAGTTACCTGCAGGTGTCATCTGCTATGCTTAGTAGCATAGAAAAAGAGAACTTTGTCATGTAATATTATCTGTACCTTAAAGAGAAACAGTGTAAAGCTGATACCTTTTTGTGAGACTAAATGTATTATTACTGGATAAACTAGTTTATTATAACCCGAGTTAACTCAGGACAGTATTATACCACTTAAATCAGCATCCTCCCTTTTTAAAATAGCAGACATCTTATAAGCCATATCTGACTTTTGGGGGGCAGGGGATGGTGTATGGAATTGTGGGAAAGTATGAAGATAAACATATGCATCCTCTCTCTCCATTGATGCAGGCGACAATATTTGGTAATGGTTTCTCATTCAAAACAAACAATGTGGCCAACTTTATATCTATTTATTTCCATCAACTTTTGGCACAAATGCTATTTTCCCATCAGTCCAAACAGAACTGTGAAAATAAAAATAAAATAAAAGGGAGCTTGTGGTGGAATGTTGCAGAAGGGGATGTATTGGAATTAACAGCATGATTTTTATTTTTTAAACTGTTTTAGTGGAGTAGGTAGAGCTTTTTACCACCCAATTCCTTTAATGAAAGAGCTCCCGACCATCTTTTTCTTGTAAAAACTAAAAGGGAAAAAGAGTGATGTAATAAAACTCACTACGCACTTGGTTTAAGCATAAAGCAAGGCTTTAATCAACTTGTTTCAGAACATGGAAGTCTAGTTGTATTTCACTAGCTCCTTGTCTTACAAAATGTCCCTTGCAAGCTAGGGCCAACGCCTAAGTATTTATACTCTTGGACGGCGCCACCAGCTGGTCGTCCAGCATTATTTCATAAGTAGTTTCTTGATGATGAGATTTATAACAAAGAGTATACCAAGTGTTGGGGTAAATGTGAGGGTCATCAGTACAGTAATAACCAAGTTAATAGCAGTCAGCATAGACACATAAGAGAAAAATCTTGCCTGACTAAACTCCTCAACATCTTTGAGGAAGTGACAACACCAGTGGACTGTGGAAGCCCTCTTAAAAGATGTGCCTGAACTTTCAAAAGGCTTTAGATAAAGTTCCTCATAAAAGCTATTAATTAAACTCAAAGCTGTGAGGATTCAGGGTAAATTCTGGGAATGGATTAAAAAAAACAGGCTGAAGGATAGGAAACACTGAGTACATGTTAGAAGAGTTATGTCAAAAGGTATGATAGATTAATGGTTATGGTACTGGACTAGTGCTCCAGAGGTCATGAATTCAAATCCCACAATGGTAAGTTGCCAAGCTGAATTCAATAAATCTGGTAATTTGTTGCTGGGCATCAAGAAAATGACCATGAAAGCTTCCAAATTAATGGTCTAAAAACCTAACTGGTTCACTAATGTCCTTCAGGGAAGAAAATCTGCCACCCTTGTCCAGACTGGCTTAAATATGATTCTGGTGCCACATACTGTGGTTGACTCTCAATGGCCAATAGGTACTCCCTTGCCACTGCCAGCTACATCCAAGAACAGATAAAAAGTGTCAGAGTGGGTGGCAGTACTGAGTGGGGCACCTCAGGGCTTGGTGCCGGGACCTCTATTGCTTGTAATTTACATCAATAACATGGATTCAGAAAGTAAATCGTTCAAATTTGTAGATGATAGCAAACTAGAAGGGGCAGTGGAATTGGAAGAGGTAGCTCAGAAATGACAGAATACGAAGGTAAAAGATATGTGAGTGGGCAGAACAATCACAGATGAACTTTAATGCAGACAAGCATAAAGCACTACACGTAGGAAGGACAAAATTGATGAGTAGCACACTCCATGAATGGAGTTGAAATTGCTAAAGGTGAAGCCTAAAAGGGACCTAGGAGGTCATTCTAAACTAACCCGCCCAGCAGGAAACTGACAGGATTGGATCAGGCACTTGTTTTACACTCATCAGTTTCCCGCCAGGCAGGTATGTACAATTACAAAAGCAAAACACTGCGGACGCTGGAAATCTGAAATAAAAACAGAAAATGCTGGAAATGCTCAGCAGGTCAGACAGCATCGGTGGAGAGAGAAACAGAGTTAACGTTTCAGGTCGATGACCCTTCGTCAATTGTTGTACCAAAATCATAAAGAGAAATGATTACTTTGTCAAAATAACAACAGAAAATGCTGGAAAAACTCAGCAGGCCAGGCAACATCCGTGGAGAGAGAAATAGAGTCAACGTTTCAGGTCAAAACCCTTTGTCAAGACTGATTACTTTGTCATCTTGGTGGACCAGGAAACTTGGGAAAATCAAGCAAAATGGAATTGAATAGCAGAATCCTCAAACAAATATAGTGTTCAGAAACCTCACTCTTCCAGGTGAAATGTTAATCTCCTGTGCCCAGTTCTTTTTTGAAACATATACCTATTTTTTATCCTCTGTGTAAGTGAAAATTGATAAAGGGGCAAATCCTCTAGGTGTCAATCACATAGGCCCTGACTAAAGATAGAGCCTCATAAATATATGCAAATCAGGATCCTATCACTTATGTAGGATCCTAATGTCACTTTAACTGCTCATTGAACGTAATGCCCTTTATCGGCATTTCGCTCTGTGAGAACTGGCAGACACCCAGCGGAGGCTCTGTAATACTCTGCTCCTCCAGGCTTCACAAAGAAAGTTTGAGCTGCTGCCACCCATAGCTGCCCCTCTTTCCACCTGAACCCCCCCACCACCCCCCTCCCAACTTCCTGACTGCTGGATTGGTGGTCTAAGGGCTGCCCAATCTTCTTAGGCCCAAAGCCGGCGAGATGCCTCTGGATGCCCATTTCAGTTAGGGAGCTGGATGGCTGGATGGTAACCCAACTCGGCTGTAAAAATGGACCGGCATCCCACTGAAACTCCCGTTCCAGCTGGCTCCCTGCCCAAGAGTTCAAATTCCCCCTCATACGTTGAGATATAGGGCTCGATTTTCCAAGCCCCGAGGGGGCGGGCATGGAGGCAGGACAACACGTAAAATTGGAGAAATTGGGGGCGGGTGGCAAACCCACCTCCGTGCCCTTTTGCCAGGAGGCGGGAGGATGTGCAGCTTCGGGTCTTGTCTCCTGGAGGTGAGAAAGGCTTTTAATCCTTTTAACTGCCTGTTAACAGGTAGTTAACAGGCAGAAAAAGGGATTAGTAAGGCTTCCTGACCTCGGAGAACCCCGCCGGGTTGGAGGAGACGTGGAGGAGGTCTGCGGCGATCGGAGGCACCTGGAAGTAAGGTGTAGAGGTGAGTGATGGGTGCAAGTGTAGAGTGGTAAGTATGCAAGGTGAGTGATAAGTTTAAAAAAGTGTTCACTTACCTTTTTTTATTTCTGTAGCCTTTAGCCATGCTGGATCGGGAGAGCGGACATCCACCTTGTCAATTTCAGGTACTGGCTGATGGACCCTCCGATCCATCAGACATCTGAAATTACTTTTTTAAATGTTTTTTCAGTCCTCACCACAAAAACGAATCAAACTCCAGAGAATGTCAGTGTTTGACAGCTTCACGGAGCTGTCAAACGCTGTCATTTCTTCTTTCAAGAAGCCTTGACAGATAGCATGTCGGACGTTGACGTGACCTGTCAGTGACTTCTTCCCTAATTGGCTCGCTGAGCCCGCCGGGCGGCTGAACAAGCTCAATCAGGGGAAAATCCCTCTGAATGGTCAGGCGAGGATGGAGGCGGGACGTTGACACGACAAGCAGCAGTCCCGCCTCCAAGTCGCCTCCATTGACAAAATTCAGCCCATACGGTCAAGAGTTTTGTTCAAGTCATGTTAAACTATACATATGCTGAAGAAATGTATCACAACACTTTATTAGTTCTGAACATAAAAAATTATGCTGAATTTATTCAAAAGCAAATGATTATAGACCAAGAGAAGGCCTAGCATATGTATTAATGCAATGCATATTCTATAATTTTTAATGAAAAAAGAGTATAGTACAAGTATTTATTGTTTAAAATAATCCCTTTTTAATAATCTCCTTTGGTGTTTTTTTTAAATATAACAGTCTTACGATCCTTGAACAGGGTTGCTCCAGGTAATGTCAATAATCAGGAGCATCTCAGTACAATCTCAATGCGAAGGATCTGCTCTGCGATACGTGGGCACACCAATGGAAGCTAAAGTGCCTGAACTGGCCTAAAGGCCTGACCAGATCATGGAAAGAACCAGACCACAGCCAAGAAATGTTTCCAGAAATGACCGTAAACCAAGAATGACTAAAGGACACTGAGCTGGGAGTACTCTGAGCTCAACAACTAATTCTTGCTCAACTACCAAACCACCCACATCAATCTGAAAGAGGACTGCAAGATCCAAGATTTGATTGCTCAATTGTACTTAAGGCGTGTATCAGTGCGCTGGTGCTTGTAGCTGCCTAGGAGTAGTCTGGGATTGGAACTACAGAGTGGTATTTTTGGTCATGTTTCCTACACAGTATTCAGAGGGGAATGATCATGGTGTTGCAAATAAATTAACTGTTTCTATTTGTTATTACTTCTCACTAGGATCCATCATTACATTCCCAATCTAATGTGGCCACACACTACAAGTTATACAGCACGAAGGGCCAATGCATTTTTGAAAATAGGGCCTTTAGTTGTCATAGTGCTGTTCATTTCCTAATGATTAGTACAAAGCAGTCCTATTTTGAAGTAATCTAATCCATGCCTCTGATGGAAAGAGTGCAGATTCTTTATTGATGTTTCCTTTTATGTCCACAAAAGAAAATTGGCCCTTTAACAGCCTGTCAGGGCAGCTTGTAATTAAAACCTGATTAAGTTAACCCTGAATTGCACTCCTGATAAATTAAAAATGGTTTAGTGCTACACTAGGAGGCTATAGGATAAGTCTAATTACTTGTCAGTTTATTACTGCTGCATGTTAGTCAGTCGAATGGTTCTTAAGATGTGCTGTACTGCATTGTGATATAAGAACGGCAGATGTTTTTTTCTACACAGGGATTTGTTCAAGAATTTCATATCAAGCAAAAAAAGACTCGGCTTGCAGCTCAAATTTAAGAGGTCATTTCAACCAACTCAGCGGTTAATTGTATAAGTGTGTGGGACAACAACAACAAAAAGACATGTGACATTTGCCACTATTAGTCTTATTTCTTAATGACACCTTTTCTGACTTGTACCTATTAAATCACTTGAATATACATTTCATACCTATCTCAGCTTCTCTGTTCCTCTTCCAGCTCATTTTGTCAAACAGTAAAGCTCATATATTTCTTTATCGTTCTTCCACTGTTCCTTGCCTTTCACCTCTGTGGAGTCAGATTCTGAGGCCCTTCAGTCATTTCTCCCTCGTAGCTCATTATGCCTGCTCCATTCTCACTGGTTTTAGTCATTTTAAAGATGACTTCCTCTGGCAGGTCATGGAGAGCAGATACAGTCAGCCACAGCGTGGGAGATCACTAAGCGTGGGAGCAGACTTGTCAATGTGGGATTCATCAACTCCAAATTATCTGCAGTGAAAAAGGTCAAATTGGGTGGCCAGTTTTGCTCAGGGGGTAGTTTTGACGAAGCAAGCGATTTAAAAAAAAACTTACTGAAACATTCACAGAGACAACGGCGATGGCAAGACCAATCATTCTTTCAAAAATATATTGCATTGTACGGCATAAAATGCACAAATATATGGTTTTGGATAAATTCATATAGGCGTCTCTTCAGAATGCCTTTGGGTTGTTTTAGGATCAGTCTAACAACATTTAAATGTCCTGACAAGCTGTTTTCTTTGCTCCTCTGATAGTCCCTCTGATTTTCCGCCCTTATCTTTCTCTCTTGAAAGCAGTAGGACCCATTCCCCGACAGGCATTCCCAGCAAGAAGTAGTGTCTCAGGGAGCACCACTTGGGAAATCCCAGGCCTGCACACCCCGATTCATCCTCCATTCATTTAAATGGATGGAAAATCTGAGGCCTGTGAACCCATGATTTCCTGGTCAATGCTGTCTGTGAGCTCCGCTCCTCGCTGGGAGCACCCGATCGGGCAATCGGATATGGTGGATATTGTTCCAGAGTTGGCAGCAGCTTGATAACTTTTCCAAGTAGTTTTTCTTCATGTATGGGTCTGGATGGTGAGTGTTGGTATGCTGTTTCATCGTGAGAGCCATCATAGCCAAACCCAGTCCAGCCCTTATCTAATACTTGCACTTCCAACAGGGGTGACTGGATGGTGATCAGTAGTGGAAAGCCCATATTGATCTTTCTCTTTGTTATTCCAGGATGCTGAGGCCAATCGCAATGTCCCCACTGAGATCATTTAGCTTGGTACACACCAGGTATGTGGTATGTGAGCCTCAGTACCATACCAAGTAATGCACTTGTACTCGAAGGGGTAGATTTTCACCTTTGGCAGAGAAGTGGCCATAGTGGATCAACCGTCATTAGACACACTGCCTGATTTTCCTTTGCATTCACTTCAATGGCCAATCCATTACAGTCAATTTTCCGCCACCTCTGAAAGTGAAAACCTAGCCCAGAATCAACAAGGGATCGTGGTACTAACAGGGTTATATTGAAGATACTGGTTGATATAAACTCTATTTAAATCCCATTAACACTTTCAGGCCTGAAAGGAAAAATCCAAGCCTTCGATAAGGTACCCCATAATAGACTAATGAACAAGGTCAGAGAATGCGGAGTCAGGGGACAAGTAGCAGAATGGATTGCTGGCTGGCTTCAAGACAGAAAGCAGAGAATGGGAGTAAAGGGTAGCTATTCACAGTGGCAGAAGGTGGGCAGTGGTGTTTGTGGTGTATGTAACCTGTTCCACCTTAAGAGAACTTAAGCCTGTTCCACCTTAAGAGATGTACTACTTTCTCTGGCTGCTGTATACGTAATACCGGTGGTGACCACCGGTATATAAGTACTGTGTAGTGATATTGTATTTAGTATAGTCCTGACCTCCAACTACTAAAGACCGGTTGAAACTTTATTCTTGTAGTCTGTGTCAGTAATTAATCTTAATACAACTGGAACACAGAGACTTAACAGTGGCGACGAGTCCGATTCTTACCCTGCGGCAGTTTATATCCACGGCGGCTTCGTCCACAGAACGGGCGTCGAAGAAAGGCATCCACCCTCATCACCCTGCTGGAAGACACGTCGCGCGGCAGGCATCGAGAACCCGGAGTGCAGAAGACATCCTGAACTCGAAGCCTCCATCAGTGGCAGTCAGCTATCTTCTTTCTACCTCGGTGGTGGGTAAGCCGGTCAGCGACGCAAGCAGAAAGTCGGCCGCGTTGGCTGTACAGGCGGGGGAGGAAGACGGAGGAATAAGGGCGGTGAGATCGATCGCGACCGGAGATAAGGGCCGGGCCACATTCGGGCCGAAAGGCGCAGCGCGGGGACATCGATCGTGGCTGGTGATAAGGGCCGGGCCGCTTTCGGGCCAAAAAGGCGCAGCGTCTGGGGCGACTGAAGGCGAACGCAGCCGGTGCTAATAACCGGGCTGCAAGGCGCGACATCGGGGAAGCGCGAATGCCCGAGGGAGCCGCGGTGAAGCGGAGACAGCGTCGGGGGAGTTACTAACCGCTGGGAAAGGGGAGCAGCAGCGGCACGGCAAACGCCATTGCAGCCAGTGGGTGAAGACCGCCAAGCACGGGAAAACCGCCATTTTGTAGGCGGAGGACGAAGACAAGAGCAGGAAGCCGCCATCTTGGGATAAAATAAAAAAATTAATAAATAAATAAATAAAATAAATTGCAACGATGCCTAAACATGGGAACATTAATACCTTTGATAGCGACATCGAAGATTGGGCCATGTATGTAGAACGCATACAAAATTATTGTAAAGCAAATAAAATCCCAGATGCAGAGAAAGCACTAACTTTATTAAACTTAATGGGTGCGAAGACATACGGGCAATTGAAACACCTTTTATCACCAGATGAACCGGCGGATAAGACGTTCGAGGAGATTGTTACTGTCCTGAAAAATCATCTAAACCCCACGCCGCTGATGCTAGCGGAACGATTTAAATTTTACAGCAGAAGGTAGCTGAAGGATGAAAGCAATGCTGAATATTTAATGGAATTGCGTAAGCTAGCAAAGTACTGTCAGTTTGGAACAGGACTAACAGACGCGCTAAGAGATAAATTTGTGTGTGGATTATTAAAAGAAGATACACAAAAGCGACTGCTCGAGGAGAATGAGCTGACGCTTGAGAAAGCGGTCACTATGGCAGCAGCACACGAAGCCGCAGCGAGAGGCACGGCAGTAATGCAGCTACGGTCACCGGAACTCAGTACAAATAAATTGGGTTTGAGTACTGTAAAATGTTATCGTTGTGGAAAGACAACACACGATCAGAACCAGTGTTGGTTTAAAAACCAAGAATGCAGAACGTGTGGCAGGCTTGGCCACATAGCTAAAGTATGCCGGTCAGGAAAGAAGACCAGCAACAAAAAGTCACCGCAAGGAAAATACATAAAGGTGCACAAGGTGACAAAGACCAGTTCGAACGAACAGAAGTCAGATTCAGACGCTAGCAGTAATGAACTGGGTAGCTTAAGTGTACACAACGTTGGTAAGGATGCAGATCTCCAGGCAATTTGGGTCACTCTTCAGATGGCAGGAGTCCAAGTAAAGATGGAATTGGACACTGGATCGGCATTGACGGTCATGAATAAGAAAGATTACAAAAGGTTATTCCAACATATTCCTCTACGGGATACGGAGATTATATTGAAAACATACACGGGGCAAAGAGTGTACCCCATCGGAAAGATAGAGGTAAAAGTGGTCCACAAGGGCAAAGAAAGCCAAGTAATGGACTTATATGTGCTACCTGAAGGTGGTCCACCACTACTGGGACGGGAGTGGATTAGGAAAATGAATATGGACTGGCACTCCTTAAAAGCACTAACGGTAGATTCCGGGGAAACAGATGTCAAACCTAAACGATTGTCCAAAATATTGGATGATGCTAAAGAGGTGTTCCAGCAAGGACTGGGAACACTGAAAGGAATTACGGCAAACATCAAGATTGATGAACATGCACAACCAAAATTTTTCAAAGCCAGACCGGTACCCTATGCAATACGACCTACTGTAGAAGCGGAACTGGAAGCGCTAGAACGTTCAGGTGTACTGTCTAAGGTAGATTGGAGTGAGTGGGCTACGCCCATTGTTCCCGTTATGAAACGTCCTTCGAGCAACAAGCCAGGAGAACCAGGGAAGGTTCGCATCTGTGGAGATTTCAAAATCACCGTTAATCCGGTGCTTCACACGGTGCAGTATCCGCTTCCGCGGATTGAGGATATTTTTGCTTCGTTGTCTGGCGGGAAACACTTCACCGAGATAGACCTGGTGCAGGCGTACTTGCAGATGGAGGTTGAAGAAGAGTCACGCCAGTACCTCACGATCAACACGCATAGAGGTTTGTACTGGTATAATAGGCTGGTTTTTGGAGTGGCATCGGCTCCGGCAATTTGGCACAGGGCCATGGAGCAGGTATTACAGGGAATTCCAGGCACACAATGTTACCTGGACGATATTCTGATTACAGGTGATGGTGATGAAGAACACCTCGCAAACTTAGAACTGGTGCTCAACAGACTGAAAGAGTATGGACTTAGAGTTAATCGGCAGAAATGTGAGTTCTTTCAGAAGCGGATCTCATACTGTGGTCATGTCATTGACCGGGAGGGGCTTCATAAGTCTCCTGACAAGATTGAGGCAGTTGTAAAGGCTCCCGCTCCGGATAATGTCTCTCAGTTGAGGTCGTTTCTGGGATTGATTAACTACTACCATAAGTTTCTACCGAATCTATCCACGGTACTGCACCCGCTGAACGCTCTTTTACAGAAGGGGGTACCATGGGAATGGAGCAAAAACTGTAAGAAGGCATTTCGCAAAAGCAAAGAATTGATCACCTCAGAGGAAGTGTTGGCTCACTTCAACCCGACACTGCCTATTCGGTTGGCTTGTGATGCTTCTCCATATGGTATTGGGGCAGTACTCTCACACAAGTTGCCAAATGGCACGGAAAGGCCAGTCGCGTTTGCATCCAGATCATTGACCTCCGCTGAGCGCAACTATGCGCAGATCGATAGGGAGGCTCTCAGCCTTGTATGGGGAGTGAAGAAGTTTAATCATTACCTGCAGGGCCAAAAATTCACACTTCTGACAGACCATCAGCCGTTGGTATCCATTTTTAACCCTAAGAAGGGTGTTTCGGTGATGACAGCACAGCAACTCCAGAGATGGTCCCTTTTCCTAGGGGCACATTAATATCAAATAAAATTCAAAGGTACAAAGCAGCATGGCAATGCTGATGGGCTGTCGCGCCTGCCACTACCTGAAGCAGAAGAGACGATGAAAGTTGACCCTGTTGAGTTATTTCATTTGACCATCGAGTGTTTACCAGTCACCAATGCAAGTATTGAAAGAGAAACCAGGAACGACCCGACACTGTCCCGAGTTTACGAGGTGACAGTGAAGGGATGGCCAACACATGGTGATCCTCTGTTACCGGCATTCTCAGCAAGGCGAGACCAGCTGTCCATCTGCCATGGTACTTTGATGTACGGGACAAGAGTGATTATTCCTCCCAAGTTACGGGAAAGAGTTCTAAAGGAACTGCATGAAGGTCATCTGGGGGGAGTTAAGATGAAAAGTCTTGCTAGGGCTTATGTATGGTGGCTGGGCATTGACCAACAGATAGAGGAGTTGACAAAAAGCTGCGCTGGGTGCCAAAAAGTGCAAAATGCACCTCCGATCGCACCGCTACACCCATGGGAATGGCCTTCAGCCCCATGGCAACGCGTACATATTGACTTTGCTGGTCCATTCATGGACTCCATGTTCCTAATTGCGGTGGACGCACATTCCAAATGGCCAGAAGTGATCAAGATGAATACCACTACTTCAGAAAAGACAATTGCGGTGTTAAGAACAATATTCGCAAGGAACGGATTGCCAGAACAGATATGTTCGGACAACGGACCACAGTTCATGTCAGAAGAATTCCAGAAATTCATGAAGAAGAATGGGGTGAAACATTATACCTCTGCCCCATATCATCCGGCGACAAACGGGTTGGCCGAGAGATTTGTCCAAACATTCAAAAAGGCAATAAAGGCCATGAACGATGATCAGATTCCGTTACAACACAAGGTGGACAATTTCCTAATGGCATATCGAAACGCCGCTCATGCAGTGACTAACCAAAGTCCTGCCATGATGTTTTATAACAGGAGGTTGCGGTCCAGGTTGGACTTGTTAAAACCAAATGTGCGGAGGGAAGTGGAAAACAAACAGTTCCGGCATATTAATAGCAAGTCCACTCGAAATTTCGACGTAGGACAACCAGTGTTGGCAAGGGACTATGGAAACGAAAAATGGCAGTCCGGAACAATTCAGGCCAGACAAGGACCTCTGATGTACACAGTAGATATTGGTAACAATGTGATAAGGCGTCATGCGGATCAACTGGTAGAATCGAGAGCAAGGGTCGAACCCATGGTTGCGACAGAGACAACTGTGGAAGACGTTAATGAACCTGAAGCATCTACCTCGGCAGGGACTGTACCTGATGATGACGTCCAATACATAGGAAACCAACAAGAGTCACCTCAGCAACAAGAATCAGAGACCACTGAAAGGCGTTATCCAAACCGAATCAGAAGGCCTCCTGAGAGACTGAACCTTTGAACTGTTTATACCTGAAGTTATCTATGTATATATGTTATTATGTTATGTTAAATGGGGATATGACTGTTAAGCTAAAAAGGGAGGATTGTGGTGTATGTAACCTGTTCCACCTTAAGAGAACTTAAGCCTGTTCCACCTTAAGAGATGTACTACTTTCTCTGGCTGCTGTATACGTAATACCGGTGGTGACCACTGGTATATAAGTACTGTGTAGTGATATTGTATTTAGTATAGTCCTGACCTCCAACTAGTAAAGGCCTGTTGAAACTTTATTCTTGTAGTCTGTGTCAGTAATTAATCTTAATACAACTGGAACACGCAGACTTAACAGTGTTCCACAAGGATCAATGCTGGGACCACTGCTGTTCACAATTTACATTAACGATTTACACTTTGGAATCAAAAACACAATTTATAAATTTGCGGATCATACCAAATTGGGGGGATAGTCAATACTGAAAAGGACTGCAACAAATTGCAGGAGGACATTAATAAACCTGCAGAATAGGCAAATAATTGTCAAATGAAGTTCAACACAGACAAATGTGAGGTATTACATTTTGGTAGGAAGAATGTTTTTGGAAGGAGGTCACACATCACTT
Source organism: Somniosus microcephalus (assembly GCF_052327205.1). NCBI lineage: Eukaryota > Metazoa > Chordata > Chondrichthyes > Squaliformes > Somniosidae > Somniosus > Somniosus microcephalus. The sequence goes on from NC_140988.1 coordinate 38,230,979, forward strand.
GGAGGGTGGGGTAGAGGAACAAAGGGATCTCGGAGTACAAAAACACAAGTCACTAAAGGTTGTGCCACAGGTTAGCAAGGCCATTAAAAATGCAAACCAAGCACTAAGGTTTATTTCTAGAGGAATAGAATTGAAAAGTAGGGAAGTTATGCTAAACCTGTATCGAACCTTGGTTAGACCACACTTGGGAGTACTGCATGCAGTTCTGATCGCCATATTATAAAAGGATATAGGGGGTGATTTTGCTAGCCCTGGGGAGGCGGGTGTGGAGGCGGGACTGCCGGGAAAATGGCAGAATTTGGGGGTGGGTGCCCAACCCACCTCCATGTCATCTTCCTAGGAGGCAGGTAGCCGTCCCGGGCCGGTCCCGTCTCCTTGGAGGCGGAAAGGGATTAAAGCCTATTAACTGCCTGTTAACAGGTAGTTAACAGGAAGAAAATAGGATTATCCCCTTTTTGCCCTCACAAGTGCGGGCTTCCCGAAGGCTCCAAAACCCACCAGGTCAGCAAGGCAAGTAGGGGGTCTGCGGGGGGTGCAAAAGTGTGCTGTGAAGGTAAGTGATGGGGCAAGAGTGTAAACGTGAGTGTCTGAGGTAAGTGCAAAGTGTTATTAAAAGTGTACTTACCTTTGTTTCTCCCTGCAGGCTTCAGTCGGTGTGTATGCGGAGAGTCTCGGACCTCCGTGTTGCAGATGACAGATGGCCGTTGTGTTCACAGATGCAACAACCGTCTCATTTCTTTCAAAGAAAGAAGTTTGATGAGGTCTTGAATTCAAGACCTCATCAAACTACAGACAATGTCACTTTTGACAGCTTCACAGAGCTGTCAATCGTGACAATTCACCTGTCAAAAATTTTTGACAGATGAAACGTCATACGTTGACGTTCTCTGCAACCGGCTTTCCCTTAATTGGCCTGCTAAGACCACTGGGTGGGCTTAACAAGGTCAATCAAGGGAAAATAGCATGGGTTGGCCACAAATCGATGGAGGCGGGACATCGACCCGCCAAGCAGCAGTCCTGCCTCTAACATGCTCCCATTAACAAAATTGCCCCCATAGAGGCATTGGAGAAGGTGCAGAGAAGATTTACAAGGATGATACCAGAAATGTGACGGCAAACATATCAGGAAAGGATGAACAGGCTGGGTCTCTTCTCTTGAAAAAAGAAAGTTGAGGGGTGACCTAATAGAGGTCTATAAATTTATGAAAGATTTTGATAGAGTGGATACAGAGAGGATGTTTCCACTTGTGGGGAAGAGCATAACTAGAGGCCATCATTATAAGATAGTCACCAAGAAATCCAATCGGGAATTCAGAAGAAACTTCTTTACCCAAGGAGTGGTGAGAATGTGGAACTCGCTACCACAGGGAGTGGTTTAAGCGAATAGTATAGATGCATTTAAGGGGAGGCTGGACAAACATATGAGGGAGAAGGGAATAGAGGGTTACGCTGATAGATTTAGATGAGGAAAGATGGGAGGAGGCTCGAGTGGAGCATAAACACTGGCATGGACTGGTTGGGCCAAATGGCCTGTTTCTGTGCCGTATATCCTATGTAATCCTATGTAAAGACTCCACAGTGAGTTTGTTCATTAGAGTTAATATGAAAAATATTCTCTCTTAAATATTTCTTGCCATCATATTCTGAGATTAGGGAATCAAACAGGACAGTTTGCTGCTCAGCCTCCCAGCACCCCCTGCTGCTTATTGTTTTTAATGGATTAATAAATACAAGGAGATTTCTTGGACGAGTACCTGAGATGAACTCACAGTACTCCTTGAACAGAGATCACATTTACTTTGGGTCGCAATAACTCCAATTGAATGCAATTCCCCATGGTGCATACATAGAAAAAATTACAAGTCAATTTGTGTGCTGGAAGGTATGATATTATCAGCTCACTGCTTCTGCTAACTTTAAAGTTAACATTCACATGTGCTTGCACTAACCTGATGGAAAACCTGGGGTTCACAGACAGGCCCATAACAAAAAAACAGAAAGGTCGAGTGTTTACCCAGAGGGCCACGGTTTCCTCCATTTTCTATTTTTTGTGAAAAAGTAAACATGTATAAGCCATGCAATATTGGTGGACAACACGAACAGATTATTTAACCATGTTTAATGCTGCTCTGCTGCCCATTGGTGACATTATCCAGAAGGATGGGGTGAGTTTCTATATGACCGCACTTACTCTAACTTTCCACCAATATTCTTGATTTCATGACTATCTCTGTACTGTCAGACACCTTATCTGATATCTGGAAGAGCAGTGCACGGTGAGGCTCAGATTTAAGAATAAGACTGGCTGAAGTGTGCCATCTGACCTGCAGGCACAGACATTCATTTCGCATTACACTACCACTACTCTCGACTTTTATGCCGCATGATACTTCCAGGGATCGACAAGGGACATCTTAGGAGTTAGACGTTCTTCTGTGCATCACTCCATTAAGAAAGTACCTGAAGCCCCTTTTTGGACTCACCTACCAGTGTTCAGTGTTGGACAGATTAATGATTACAGAAGCTCTTTACCTCTTTAGTTTTTGCTATACACTATACATGTATTGATAGGTTTACTTTTGGGTAACTGACACCATTTTCTGTGCAATAAAAGAATGACAGAAAGGAAGAAATATTAAAATTAATCGTCTACCCCCAAGGCTGTATATTGAAAGTGATAGAAGCCTTTGTTTTTGGAACTGTGTTTGAGCCGCCCATGTTTATTATGTTTTGACACAAAAGCAAAATACTGCGGATGCTGGAAATCTGAAATAAAAACAGAAAATGCTGGAAATACTCAGCAGGTCAGGCTGCATCTTTGGAGAGAGAAACAGAGTTAACGTTTCAGGTTGATGACGAAAGCATTTTCTGTTATTATGTTTTGAATTGGCTTTGTTAAATGTTCAAAATACATTGCATTAACAGGGGCTCCTCTTTTATGAAAACAGTGCGGTGATGCTGATGATATTGTCATTTAGTTATTAGCAATGTTGTTCAGTGTTCAAAGTGCAAGTGAAAGCATATTGTAGTGTATGTACCTTTAAGAGGAACTACGTTTTTGAAGCCCCTGTATACTGTAGTACCAGTAGTGACCACTCGGGTATATAAGCCTGTGTAGCGTCTTGTGTAGTTAGTTCACCTCCAGACTTTGTTCAGTAAACACTTGTTAAATCAACTCCTGCATTCCGTGTCTCCATTAACACACGGATCTAACAGTGGCGACGAGTTAGAAACGAACTTACCTGCAATTCAGCAGCACCTCAAGGAGATCGATTCCTCAGACGAAGGTCGAAGCCAGAAGCAAGAAAAGTAAAAACCTGTGGTTTCACCAGCTAAACGGGCTGGTGGCAGGTAGTGCACTGATCCTTCCTGGGCTGCGGCGGGCTAGATCTCGATCGGGTGGCTCTGCAACGGGGCCGGGCAGCGAGTCGGGAAGCAGAAGCAAAGAGAGAGAGAGGGTGGAGCACTCAGGGCGCGGCCGGTGCTGCAAAGCAGGTCGGCGTTCGGACCGAGCAGAGGGAGGGGAAAGTCCCAGAGGGTCCGCTCCATGATGGGAATGGTTCTCCAAGTAACGGAGAAACTATTGAAGTGATACATAAAAAAAAAAATAGAAATACCGCGAAAAGCTGCAGGTCGCAACGGGAACCGCGGAGAACAGCGTTGGCAGCAGCGGCAGCGGTGGGAAAGCGCAGGAGGCGCCATCTTAACTTGGCGGGGAAGAAAGAAAAGCGCGGGAGGCGCCATTTTGATCCATTGGGGACGGAGGAATAGCACGGGAAGCGCCATTTTAGATTTTCAAGATGCCGAAGACTGGCAATATTACTGCTTTCAATAGTGATGTAGAAGATTGGACCACATATGTGGAAAGAGTGGAGCTATATTGCAAGGCGGATGATAAAAAGGCATTGGTACTTCTAAATCTGATGGGCGCAAGGACATATGGGCTGTTACGAAACTTGATCACTCCAGCCAAACCGATGGACAAGAATTTCAAGGAGATTGTTGATACCTTACAGGAGCACTTAAACCCAACACCGCTGCCTTAGTAATTTTTCCCTACTTTCCCATTAGAAGTGATAATGATTTAGATGGTTATCATCTTTGGCTTCGTCTTTTCCTTTTTTGCTTCTTGGAGACTCTCGGGGCTCCCTTCTCAGCTGCCAGCTGTAGCGCCACCATCTCCCTATGTTCCTTAGACTTTAAGTGCTTTATCCTGATTTCTGCACTTTGGGAGTTTTCATCACAAGCTGGGCAGACCAAGTCCTCGTAATATTCCGTGTCACTCAACAGGTCATGGTAATATTTGGTGTCATCCTGAGCTAGTCTAGCGAGAGGGCCTGCTACTTCTTCCTTACCCAACTGGACGTTAGCCGACTGTTGTTCCCTCCCTAGACATCTTTCCTGAAGGGACTTCTTCATGCGTTCATAGTCATCCCGCTCTTCCTGGGTTTCCTGCAAATCCTTCACTAAGGACCTCATTTGTGATTTCAGTACTTCCCCTTCCATCGGGGATTGATTGATCGGGCTATTCAATCCTTCTACTGGAGCAGCTGTTTCAACATTCTGTAGTTCACATAGACGTGATTCAGCGTACTTTTGGCATCCCAGTAAAATCTGTGTTGCAACCTCAGCTATTTCCATAACTTTTGAGAGCTCCGAACTCCTTCCCTTTGAAGATTGAAGTTCGTGTTCAGATTGTTCCCATTGCAGAGTCTTGTCCCTCAGCATATGAAGGAGTTGGCTGGCCGTTAACTCTTCCACGGGAACACTGTGGATCAGAGTCTTCTCCATTTCATCCACCTTTTCCTCTTGTACTTTGGCTTTCAGCGCTCAGAGAAGTTGCGCCTTGATGCTCTCTAGCTCATGTTCAGGGGCCATTCTTACAGTCTCTGTGTTTCTTACAGTTGCCTTTTCTTTCACTGAAAGGATTCCCAGTTGAATCTGTTCTTCAAGTTGTTGAACCTCGGTCATTGCCGCCTCATATTTGTCTTGGGTTTCCTTCAATATTTTTATGAGTTCTTGGACATCTTGTCTTTCATGTTCTGCCATGTCTTTCACCTCTAATTTCTCATCTATGGATGGAACTTCTACCGATGAGTCTGTCTTGGCCTTGAGCTCATCAAGAATTTCCTGCAGCCTTTGGACTTCTTGCTCATGTTCAACCTTTAGTTGCTCATATGCTTCTACTGAAACTAGCTTTTCGGAGGTTGCCGAGTTAACCCCCTCCTGAATTATAGCCTGGGCCTGTTCGTACTGTTCTTTCAACTTCTCACACTCTGCTTGTAAGGAGTCGTAGAGAAGAACTGGAATAAAATCCTGGCTTCCTGAAGATTCCTCTTCATTTGCTTCTTTCGCAATTTTCTGTTGGAGTTCAGCCAAGGCTGCTATGCTATCTGCCTCTCGAAGTCTCACTGCCATCAAATCTTCTTTATTCTTGCAGTCTATCTCAGCCATTTTCCCTTTACTTTCATTTAACTGAGTGAGTAGTCCCTTATTCTGGGCTGAGAGATATTGCACCTTCTCCTGTAGACCATTGCACTCCTTCTCTGCTCGACATAGCTGGTTACTGCTGATTTGGTTCTGTGTTTCAAGTTCCAACATCCTTTGCTTAGCTTCTTTCAGTTTCGCCCCTATAAGCTCCTCTTGCAACATGGCCACATTATTCTCATCAGGTAAAGAAGCGTTTCTCTTTTCTATGTCCAAGATTTTTTTCGGCATCTCTTTAAGTGCACATTGCGATTCAGCTTCTCTTAACCTTGCCTGCACTAGCTCCGTCTCCAATTGCAGGACAAAATCCTCAGTGTAGCGTGGTTTGCCTTTATGCTGTATCTCTAGATCATGCAAATATTCTAACTCCTGAACATCATAAGGGAGATGTGATCGGTAATTGGTCACGATGGCTCTATGGTCGCTCTCTGCTTGAGCCAGCAGGTTCTGTTGTCTTTCCAGACTCTCCCATTCGGTGTCAAAGAACTTTTTCATTGTTTTCATCTCTTGTACGAGACGGTAACTCAATTGTTCTAATTGTTGTCGTACTTTGAGATAACGTTGAGTTCGAGCCCGGTGTTCCTCCGTAATGCATATGTCTGTAACTTGAACAGACTCAGAATTCTCTGTCTTTATACACGCCATCGTTTTTCCAACCTTAGTCAGTGAGTTCATGTTAACCTTGTTTTTCATACTTGGGCTGGACTTATCGTCTTCCGGCTCAGAGTCTGAGCTGCTTGTCTGCACCGAGTCCTCACTCGTCATTGCTTGTAGGTAGTGCCATTCCATGTCTATTTTCTTGATCCACTCCCGTCCTAGAAGTGGTGGACCTCCCTCAGGCAGTACGTATAAGTTCATTCTTGGGTGTTCTTTACCCCATCTCTCACCTTGACTCTTATCTTTCCCATGGGGTATACTTTATGCCCCGTGTATGTCTGCAATACGAACTTGGTATCTCTTAAGGGTATATGTGAGAATAGCCTGTGGTAATCCCTTCGATTTATGACTGATACAGCTGATCCAGTGTCCAGCTCCATTTTCACTTGGACTCCAGCTATTTTTAGCATGACCCAGATAGTTTGTAGGTCAGCTTCTTTACTCACATTATGAATTCTCAGACTACCCAGCTCCTGGCCGTTTGGGTCTGAGTCTGAATTCTGTTTGTCTGAACTCTTCTCAGCCACCTTGTGTACCTTGTTGTACTTTTCCTGTGATGGCTTCCTTTGGTTGTTGGTCTTCTTCCCTGACCGGCATACCTTAGCGATGTGACCCAGTTTGCCACATTTCCTACATTCCTGGTTCTTAAACCAGCATTGGTTCTGATCGCGTGTTGTCTTCCCACAGCGATAGCATTTTGTTATACTCGAGGTAATTTGGTCCACACCGAGTGCCGCTGCCTTTAGCTGCATTTCCGCAGTTCCTTTCGCTGCGGCTTCGTGCGATGCTGCTATAAGGACAGCCCTGTCAAGTGTAAGGTCGTTCTCTTCGAGTAGTCGCTTTTGCGTCCCTTCCTTGGACAGTCCGCATACGAACTTGTCTCGCAATGCCTCTGTCAGATTCCCTTCAAACTGGCAGTATTTTGCTAGTCTACGCAGTTCGACCAAGTATTCCGCGTTGCTTTCGTCTTTCCGTTGCGTTCTCGCATAGAATTTGAATCGTTCAGCCAACATCAACGGTGTGGGGTTCAAGTGATCCTTCAGAACAGCCACTATCTCATCGAAATGCTGATCCGCCGTGTAAAGTCTGTAAGTTGTGCAGTAAATAACTTCAGAGACTTTAGAAGTACAAACAAAACAGGTCTTTACTATTCAGAGGTCTGGGCGATTTCTGCCCTAGTTAACGTATCACAACCCTTATATACTGGTGTGGTCACTATCGGTATTACAGTATACATGAGCCAATAAATAGTGCCACCCTGAAGTAGTGCTCTTAAAGGCGAACGGTCACATTCTATAGTTCCCTTAAAGGTAAACGGTTACATACACAACACTCCTCCCTTCCTAGCTTATTACTTACAGAATCCCGTTAAACATACAATCTTCAATTTTATATAAACAGGTTGCAGATATACTCTCGATGGAGTCAACGTCATATAACAATTTACAGATATACTCTCGATGGAGTCAACGTCATATAACTTCATGTTTAACATAACATAATAACATATATATCTTCATGTCAAAACAGATCACAGATTCAGTCTCTGTGGAAAACAGTTCATAGATTCAGTCTGTGGTGTAGTCGGTTCACATTGCTGGAGTGACTCATTCAATAGTCCTTCCATGGGTTTAACAGTTTGAACTTCCGAACTGAATTGGCTCCATTCGGAGGGACCACGTGTGTGATCTGGTAGAGGTAATCATGGTTCAGATGGGTCATCTTCTGTTTCGACTTTTCCTTTTCTGCTTCTTGGAGACTCTCTGGGCTCCACTGTCAGCTGCCAGCTGCATGCGCAGTTCCTCCTTCTCTTCCTCCTTTTCCCGTAGTAGAGCCACCTTCTCCCGATGTTCCGTAGACTTTCGGTGCTCCTCCATGATTTCTGTATGGTGGGAGTCGAAGTTACAAGTTGGGCAGGACAGGACATAGTAATATTCGGAGTCGTCCTGAGCTAGGCCAGCGAGAGGGTCTTCTATGTCCTCCCTACCCAGCTGGACGTCAGCCTGCTTTTGTTCCAAATCCAGACATCTTTCCTGAAGAGACTTCTTCACGTGTTCCGCTTCCTCTAACTCTTTCTGGGCTTTCAGCAAGTTGTTTACTAATGACCTCATTTGTGATTTTAATACTTCAACTTCCTTTGGAAATTGATTGATCGGACTATTCAATCCCTCTACCGGAGCAGTTGTTTCAGCGTTCTGTTGTTCAACCTTGACATGAGTCAGCGTACTTTTGGTATCTAAGGGTTGCTCTGCTGCCATCTTCTCAGTCTGTGTTGCAACCTCGGCTATTTCAATAACTTTTGAGAGCTCCAAACCCTTCTCCTCTGACGATTTAAGCTCATGTTCATGGCCCATTCTTACGGTCTCTGTGTTTCTTACAGTTCCCTTTTCTTCCACTGAAAAGATTTCCAGTTGCATCTGTTCTTCAAGTCGTTGGACCTCGGCCATTGCCGCTTCATATTTATTTTGTGTTTCCTTTAATAATTTAACGAGTTCTTGGACATCCTGTATTCCCTGTTCTGGTATGTCTTCCACCACTAATTTTTTTCCCATGGATTGAATCCCTAACGATGAGTCAGCCTTGGCCTGAAGCTCATCAAACATTTCCTGCAGACTTTGTAATTCTTGCTTATGGTCAACCTTTAGTCGTTCATGTTCTTTCACTAACACGAGCTTTTCGGAAGTTGCCAAGTTAACCCCTTCCAGGATTGTAGTCCGAGCCTGTTCATACTGTTCTTTCAACTCGTTACACTCTGCTTGCGACAAGTCGTAGAGGTGAACTGGAATACCATCCTTACTTCCTGAAGATTCCTCTTCCTTTGGATCGTTCTGTGTATATTCTAGTTCCTGAACAGCCTCAGGGAGATGTGATTGGTACTTGGCCACGATGGCTCTATGGTCGCTCTCTGCTTGAGCGAGCTGTCTCTGTTGTCTTTCCAGGGACTCCCATTCGGTGTCCCAGAACTTTTTCACCTTTCCCATCTCTTGTAGGAGACGGGCACTCAACTGTTCTAATTGTCGTTGTACTTTGACATAACGTTGAGTTCTAGCCCGGTGTTCCTCCGTAATGCATCTGTCTGTAGCTTGAACAGACTCAGAATTCTCTGTCTTTATGCACGCCATCGATTTCCCAACCTTAGTCCGTGAGTTCATGTTAATCTTGTTTTTCATACATAAGCTGGACTTATCGTCTTCCGGCTCGGAGTCTGAGCTGCTTGTCTGCACCGAGTCCTCACTCATCATTGCTTGTCGGTAGTGCCATTCCATGTCTATTTTCTTGATCCACTCCCGTCCCAGAAGTGGTGGTCCTCCCTCAGGTAGTACGTACAGATACATTCGTGGGTGTTCTTTACCCCTATCTCTCACCTTGACTCGTATTTTTCCCAGGGGGTATACATGATGCCCCGTGTATGTCTGTAATACGAATTTGGTATTTCTTAAGGGTATGTGAGAGAATAGCCGGTGATAGTCCTTTTGGTTGATGACGGATACAGCTGATCCCGTGTCCAGCTCCATTCGTACTTGGACTCCCGCTATTTTTAGTGTGACCCAGATCAACTGTAGATCAGTTACTTTACCCACATGGTGGATTCTCAGACTATCCAGCTCCTGGCTGTTTGGGTCTGAGTCTGAATTTTGTTCGTCTGAACTCTTTTCAGCCACCTGATGCACCTTGTTGTACTTTCCTTGTGGTGGTGGCTTCCTTTGCTTGTTGGTCTTCTTTCCGGACCTGCATACCTTCGCGATGTGACCCAGTTTGCCACATTTCCTGCACTCTTGGTTCTTAAACCAGCACTGATTCTGGTCGTGCGTTGTCTTTCCACAACGGTAGCATTTGGGAGTGCTTGTTGTAATTTGGTCCACCCCGAGTGCCGCCGCCTTTAGCTGCATTTCCGCCGTCCCTTTCGCTGCGGCTTCGTGCGATGAAGCTATGAGGACAGCCCTGTCCAGTGTGAGGTCGTTTTCTTCCAGAAGTCGCTCCTGCGTTCCTTCTTTGGCCAAGCCGCATACGAACTTGTCCCGCAGCGCCTCTGTCAAATTCCCTCCAAACTGGCAGTATTTCGCTAGCTTACGCAGTTCGACTAAGTATTCCGCATTGCTTTCATCTTGCCTCTGGGTTCTGGCGTAAAATTTAAATCGTTCAGCCAGCATCAACGGTGTGGGGTTCAAGTGATCCTTCAACACTGTTACGATCTCTTCGAAGGTCTGGTCCACTGGTTTAACTGGTGCTATTAGATGTTTCAAAAGCCCGTATGTTTTTGCTCCCATCGAATTTAACAAAGTTATTGCCTTGTTGTCATCCTCAATTTCGTTGGCTACGCAATATATTTCTATGCGTTCCACATACGTGGCCCAGTCTTCTATTTCTGCATTAAAGTCATTAATATTTCCTCGCTTAGGCATCTTCTTCTCTTTTTGAGAACAGTACAAGTATTACTTTACTTATTATTAATTTTCTTCTCTCTTCTTGAGAACACACCAGCCTTTCTGAAAAATCTTATTACTTTTCTGAAATTCTTAATAATTTCCAAGATGGCGGTTTCCCGCTTCTTCCTTCTTCTTCGGCGGTTTTCCCGCGAAAAATGGTGGCTTTCCCGCGCTTCTCGGCTCTCCCCGCCCACGGCAATGGCGGTTTCCCGCTTCTTCCCCTGGCGGGAGGGGTACACTTTCCCCTGCGGGCGACGGCCGCTGGCTACCGGTCCCCAGCCTGTGCGTCGGCTTCAGCGCTCTCCGCTGGCTTTCAGACCCCCAGCCCGCACGTCGGCTTCAGCGCTCTCCGCTGGTTTTCAGATCCCCAGCCCGCGCGTCGGCTTCAGCGCTCTCCGCTGGCTTTCAGATCCCCAGCCCGCGCGTCGGCTTCAGCGCTCTCCTTCCCGCGGCAGGCAACCGGCTCCGGGTACCCCCGATGACGGCGGACAGTTACAGCCTCTGAACTGGCTCTCGGCCAATTCCCGATTTCTCGGCTCTGTCTCACCCGGCCTGCTCCCGGTCTCAGCGCCTCTGGACCCGACTTTGTCTGGCTCCTTTCCCCCTCGACCGTGGTCGAGTGTATCGCCCTTATCCTCTGGTTTTACTCCTTCCTTATTTTCATTTACTGTTCCCTTACTCACAGTCCGTGGCAGCCTTGCCTCTCTTGTCGATCGGCTCGCTCCTCACTGTGGCAGAAGGGACCGTCAGTGCCTGTTGCAGATGGAAGTTTTCAATGCCAAAATCTTCCTCTTTGCTATCGCTGCAGCCTCGAGTTTTCACCCAGCAGAACGACGAGGGCGGGTGCCTCACTTCGACGCTCCTTAGTTGCTTAGGAACTACTGTTGCCGCAGGGTACGATCGGCCTCGTCGCCATTGTAAAGTCTGTAAGTTGTGCAGTAAATAACTTCAGAGACTTTAGAAGTACAAACAAAACAGGTCTTTACTATTCAGAGGTCTGGGCGATTTCTGCCCTAGTTAACGTATCACAACCCTTATATACTGGTGTGGTCACTATCGGTATTACAGTATACATGAGCCAATAAATAGTGCCACCCTGAAGTAGTGCTCTTAAAGGCGAACGGTCACATTCTATAGTTCCCTTAAAGGTAAACGGTTACATACACAACACGCCGGTTTAGCTGGTGATAGTAGATGCTTCAAGAGCCCGTATGTCTTTGCGCCCATCGAGTTTAGCAAGGTTATAGCTTTGTCGTCTTCTTCTATTTTGTTGGCCTCACAATAGATCTCAATGCGTTCCACTTCCGTGGCCCAGTCTTCTATCTCCGAATTAAAATCGTTGATGTTACCACGCTTAGGCATCTTCCTCTCTTTGGGAACAACACAAGTATTTCTTTAAATTATTATTTCTTTCTTTTTTTTTCCTAAGATGGCGGTTTTCCCGCGAAAATGGCGGTTTCCCGCTCTTATCTTCTCTCCCCGCCCACTTCAATGGCGGTTTCCCGCTTCTGTCTTCTTCCCCGCCTAATGGCGGCTTCCCGCATTTCTTCCCTGGCGGGAGGGGTACACTTTCCCCCACGGGCGACGGCCGCTGGCTTTCAGGTTCACAGCCTGCGCGTCGGCTTCAAGGCTTTCCCTTTTTTTTTATTTATTGGCAGGGCGACCGGCTCTGGGTGCCCCATTGACGGCGAACAGGTTCAGCCGCTGGGCTGGCTCTCGCACAGTTCCCCTTGCTCGGCTCTGTCTCTCTCCCGCTCGCTCGGCTCTACCGGCGCTGGGTACACCCCGTTGACGGAGGACAGTTCAGCCGCTGGACTGGCTCTCGCACAGTTCCCCTTGCTCGGCTCTGCCTCTCTCCCGCTCGCTCGGCTCTACCGGCGCTGGTTACATCCCGTTGACGGAGGACAGTTCAGCCGCTGGACTGGCTCTCACGCAGTCTCTCTTGGTCGGCTCTGCCTCTCCCGCTCGCTCGGACCCCAATCGCGCCTCCCAGCCCTCTCGCAGTCCAGTGCTTCTCTCCCCGGCTGCGGCTGAGTTTCTCTCTTCCCGCGCCTACGCTCCCGGTCGCAGCGCTTCGTGGCTTCGGTCACCGCCCGGCTTTTCCCGCCGGTCGCGGTCTCTCACGACGCCGTTGGACCCGACTTTTTTTTTGTCCGGCTCCTTTTCCCCCTCGACCGTGGTCGAGTGCCCAGCCCTTATCCTCCGGCTATTCTTTTCACTTTCCCTTACTCACAGTCACCGTGGCAGAAGGGACAGTCAGTGCCTGTTGCTGATGGAAGTTTTTGTCGCTAAAGTCTTCCTCCTTTCTATTGCTGCAGCCTTGAGTTTTCTCCCAGCCGAATGACGAGGGCGGTTGCCTCTTTTCGACGCTCTTTCGTTGCTTGAAAATATTGTTGCCGCAGGGTACGATCGGACTCGTCGCCACTGTAAAGTCTGTGGGTTGTGCAGTTAATTACGACACAGACTTCAGGAGTAACATACAACAGGACTTTACTATTCGAAGGTCAGGGCGAATCTGCCCTATAAATCATGCCACAGCACTTATATACCGGTGTGGTCACCGTCGGTATTACCGTATACAGAAGCCAAACAAGTAGTGCCACACCTAAAATAGTTCTCTTAAAGGTGAACGGTTACATACAATAGTCTCTTAAAGGTAGACGGTTACATACACTACACTTACCTTTGTTTCTTCCTGCAGGCTTCAATGGTTGGGGATGTGAAGAGTCTCGCACCTCCGCGGCAGAGATGACAGATGGCCATTGCATTCTCCAATGGAACAACCATCTAATTTCTGCCAAAGAAAGAGGTTTGATGAGTCTTTAATTCAAGAACTCATCAAACTACAGGGAATGTCAGTGTTTGACAGTTTCACAGAGCTGTCAAACGATGACAATACATCTATCAAAAACGTCATACGCTGATATTCTCTGTAACCGGCTTCCCTTTAATTGGCCTGTTAAACCCACTGGGTAGGTTTAACAAGGTCAATCAAGGGAAAATAGCGTGGGTTGGCCAGAAGTCGATGGAGGCGAGACTAAAACCCGACAAGTGGGAATCCCGCATCCAAAAGCTCCCCATTGGCAAAATCCAGCACTAGAATCACAGCACAGAAGGAGGCCACTCACCCTGTTGTGCCTATGCCAGTTCTCTTAAAGAAGTATCCACTTAGTTCCATCGCCCTGCCCCTTCCCCATACCTTTTACATTTTGCTTTTTCAAATTGTTATCCACTTCTATTTTAACAGCTATTATGCATTATGTTTCCACCACTGTCTCTATTGGGCATTCCATGTCCTAATAACCCTCTGCATAAAACAATTTCTCTGAAACTCTCCCTTTGCTCTTTAAGTAATAAGGTTAAATTGAGTTACTGATTCAGCAACTGGTGAAAATAGTTTTTTTTTTTTTTAATTTACTTTATCAAAACCCCTCATAAATTTGAACACCTCTATCAGATAGAAAGAAAGAAACAACTTGCATTTATATAGCACCTTTCATGCTTTCAGGATGTCCCAAAGCTCTTCACAGCCAAGGAATTACTTCTGAAGTGTAGTGACTGTTACTATGTAGGCAAATGCAGCAGAACATTTGTGCACAGCAATGAAATAAATGACCAGATCATTTGTTTTGATAATGCTCCTTGAGAGATAAATGTTGGCATCAAACAACTCCCTGCTTTTTTTTTTTGAATAGTACCATGAGATTTTTCACATCCACTTGAACAGGTGCATCGGCCCAGAAACTCGGGTCCCAACGCGTGAGTACGCACAGAGTACTCACGCGTGGACCCGATGGAAGTGCCGGTTTCTTGCATGCACTACGCATGAGCGGGAAACCGGCATTTCCGATCCTTTGAACGAAGGGGTTCAGAGGTCGAACGCGTGCGCGCCGGAGTCTGTGCGTGCGCGTTGAACTTCCTTTTTTTTTTCAGGTTTTTCCATGCGTGAAGGCCTCTACATTTTACACATTTAAAAACCAGGCGTAAGGACTTCATTTTAAAAGGTAAGTGGTCAATTAATTAAAATTAGAACATTTTTTCCACAGGTTTATTATTTTTAAATACTTTAAAGTAAGGTAAGTATATTTTTAGCCCCGTTTTTTTATAAAATAATTTTTTTCAAAAATTTAAATTATTGTTTAAAATAGTTATTTAATGTTATTTATAGTTTATTTAAATAGTGTGACTTTTTTTTCAAATTTAAGGTTAAGTACTGTTTTGGGCGCCCGGAGTTTTCATAAGTTTGACAGGTCTTTCTGTCAATCTCATGAATGGGCTTTTCCCTCCTCCGATTGGTTGCCCAGTGCTCACATGATCCCAGCAGACGCACCGCACTAAGTACGCCGCTGGATCACGCAAGCACAGCGCGCCGGGAGCTGGACCGGGCCACAGACAGGAAATCCACGCAGGGCCAGGCCTCAACTGCTGGCGCGCTAGGTAAGTGTACGTCGGGGGCTTGCACCCGCGGGAAGCCCCCGACACAAATTTCTGGGCCAATATCTCATCCGAAAATCACCACCTCCAACAATGACACACTCCCTCAGCATTGCACTGAAGTGTCAGCCTAGATTCTGTGCTCAAGTCCTGGAGTGGAACTTGAATCTATAACCCTGTGGTAAAACCACCAATGAACTCCGGTACAAATGAATAACTGTCTTTAAAGCAATGTTACAGCACCTATGTCCGTTTGCTGAGTGTAAACAAGCTTTCTGTAAAAACCCTGAAAACAACGCGATGACGTCATCACGTTGGTCACGTGGTGCCCCGAGTGGTGGGAAACGTGATGACGTCATGACGTCAGAGGTGGGAGGTTCTGGGTTCAGACCTCGTGGAACAAGCTACTGTATAGACCTGTTTGCTGTTGCTCCTGCATGTTTTTGTTTTGTTCACCAGTTTAATTAAATTCGGTTAATTTACTGAACTGACTCGACCTCAGTGATTTAGATAGGAATCCGTTGATTCCTACAACCCTCTGATTAAGACAAGAGAGTTCTAATGAGAAGAGCCCCAGTTTCTCTAGTCTCTCCTCATAACTAAAGCCTCCCACTTCTGGTGTCATCATAGTGAATCTCTTCAGCACCTTTCCATAGCCATGAAACCTTAGCTGAAGTAGAGTGCCTAAACTGGACACAATGGCCCATATTTTGCAGTTGTAATGATGATGAAACTGTCAGCATTCACTGTCTTTACCCTGTGAAACTGACAGCAACTTCTGGCATCCGCACATGCGCAGTTAAATGTGGAAATCCAGAAGTTGCTGTCAGTGATGCCCTGCATGGTTGAAGATCCCATAGATGGCTATCAGCACAGAGTCAGTGATTTGACGTGAACTTCACCTTTTATGCTGCAATAGCGCTGTTAAAAAAAAAGTTACGCCTTGTTCAACAAGGTGTAACTGGGTTTTTAACAGCGTACTTAGTCATAATTACTACTGAACAACCTCTCTGGCACTGAAAAGCTAATTTTATATTTGTGGAATGTTAAATTTTTCCATTATGATAAAAAAAATCCATATTTTTTAATATAAGAAGTTTTTTTTTAAGTTTGCCTATGATATTTCAGTTTTTACCTTAATCCTATGTGTATATCCCAATCTTTATTTTGCTCTCTGTAAAATTTATAAAAAAGTGTATTATAATCTGTGCATTTTACTTCCTGGTTTCCTGTCTGTGAGAATTCTTCAATGTGATTGGCTGCTTAGTCTGCTTGATGACATCATTGTTGCTGGACGCTGGAGATCCCCTAGACTTGGCGCCAGAATAAAATTAACATCGCGCAAGGTGAAACTGATGCTACAAAGATCGCTAGATCTGTGTGGGCAGCTTACAATGAGGTCAGCAGCAAATGCTGCCACTTCACCACTGACCGCAAAATCCGGGCCAATATTCTATCTGTGGCCTAACCAATGGTTTATATAGGTTTAACATTACGGGGGTGATTTTCATTCAGAAGTCGGGAAGGAGGCGGGACTACAACTTTCGGGGTTGTAGTCCCGCCTCCATCGAGCTGCGGCCAATCCACGCGATTTTAACTTGATTCACCTTGTTGAGCCCGCCCAGCGAGCTCAGCAGGCCAATTAAGGGCCACCCGGCAACAGGTGACATCACAGACTGAAATTTCATCTGTCAAGACAGATGAAATATCAGTGTTTCACAGCTGTTTGAAGCTGTCAAACACTGACAGTCTTACTTCTAACCTGAGTCCTTCTACACAGACTCAGTTAGAAATCTCACCGGCACAGAAAGCTGCAGGCTGTCACTTTTGACAGATCGCAGCCATTCTGCTTTCTGTGCCTGTTAGATGATCGACTCCCGAAACCTAAAGGAAGAAAGGCTGTAAAGGTAAGTACAGGTAATTTAAACTTCTTTACACACACCAAACACACTTACCTTTGCACTCATGCACCCATCACTCACCTGAACACCGACATCTCGACCCCTCCAAGTCCTTCAACCCGACGGCCCGACTCCACTAACTTGGCGTGGTTT
This sequence comes from Somniosus microcephalus, assembly GCF_052327205.1. NCBI lineage: Eukaryota > Metazoa > Chordata > Chondrichthyes > Squaliformes > Somniosidae > Somniosus > Somniosus microcephalus. The sequence continues at coordinate 38,248,038 of NC_140988.1, forward strand.
GGAGCCATCGGGAATCCCACACTTCAAGCTTTAAAATAGGGATTAGGCTAAAAACTGCCTGTTAACTACCTGTTAACAGGCAGTTAATTGTCACTAATCCCTTCCCGCCTCAGGTAGGCGGGTCCCAGTGCGGGGCGGGTACCCGCCTCCTTTGAAACTTACATGTGTGGCGGAGACCACATAGGGACAGTAACACAATTCACTATGTATAGCCAATGTTGTTATCGCTCCACGTTATGTATGGAACTTGGTTGGGTTATCAGGGCAGGGTCCCTTTAAGAGTCGTCGATTATGTGATGACGTCATAGCCCTGCGATGAAGCTGAGCCCCTCAGTCCATGCGGAGAGTTAATAAAGCTAACACGCGTTTTTTTTTGCTGCTATGAAAGTCTTGCAGTCTGTTTATTTCCAACGACTCCTACATTGGTGACCCCGTTTCTCTTCTGGACGTTTCCAAAGACTTTATCCGAGATGGCGACGAACGCCGTTTCTCTCAAATTACCGGAGTTTTGGGAACGGCAGGCTGCCGCTTGGTTCGCCCAGGCCGAGGCTCAGTTTGCACTCCAGGACATCACTGCGGACGACACGAAGTATTATTACGTCGTCTCTGCTCTCGGCAGCTCCACCGCGGCCAGAGTCGTGAGCCTGCTCGAGGACCCCCCAGAGCACCACAAATTTGCGATGCTGAGAACCCACCTCCTAGAGACTTTTGGACTAACTGAACCCGAGCGCGCACGCCAGCTTCTCTCTCTACCCAGGCTTGGCGACTCCAAGCCCTCAGAACTGATGGACCACATGTTAACCCTCCTGGGCAAGCACAAGCCGTGCTTCCTCTTCAGAGAACTGTTCCTGCAACAGCTGCCAGGGCAGGTACGGTCGGCTTTAGCCAACTCTCATATTAGTGATTTCCGTGCCCTGGCCAAGGAGGCCAACAAATTTTTCTCCGCCGGGCAACAGTACTGCGCGACCATGCAGGGCCCTGCCCCCACCGCCACAGCCCAACAGCGGCAGCCCCCAAGCATGTGCTTCTACCACGCGCAGTTCGGCCCCAACGCTAAGAATTGCCGGCCCCCGTGCAGCTTTACCGTGTTGGGAAACGCGAAGGCCCACTCACTAGCAGCCATGGCTGTCGGCCGTTCGGGTAGTCTGTTATTCATTACGGACACTGACTCAGGACGTCGTTTCCTCTGCGACACGGGTGCCCAGGTGAGCGTCCTGCCCGCGTCAACAGGGGGGAACCACGGTCACACCCTCGAAGCCGCCAATGGCAGTTCCATCCGCACTTTCGGGAAACGGAGCATGGCGCTGTATTTTGGCGGGCGTTTTGCTTGGGACTTTGTTACAGCGAAAGTGTCCACCCCCTTCTCGGCGCAGACTTCCTCTGCGCCAATGGCCTTTTGGTGGACGTCAAGAACTGACGTCTCGTCAACGCTGAGACTTTCAGTTCGCTCCAGTGTTCGCTCAGTGGTTCCGGCACGACAAAGTTGTCCAGCGCACTCTCGGCCTCCGACGAGTTTTCCTGCCTCCTCGCCGGGTTCCCGGGCCTCACGAAGCCCACGTTCTCGTCCGCCGCCACCAAGCACGGGATAGAACACCACATCCTGACCACCGGTCCACCTGTCTACGCCCGCGCTCGGCGCCTAGACCTGGGGAAACTCGCCATCGCTAAAGCCGAGTTCGACACGATGGAGCGCCTCTGCATCATTCGCCGGTCAAACAGTTCGTGGGCCTCGCCCCTCCACATCGCACCGAAACCAGGCGGCGGTTGGCGCCTGTGCGGCGATTACCGGCGCCTCAATGACCCTACGACCCCCGGCCGCTACCTGATTCCACACATCCAGGACTTTTCCGCCCGCCTGGCCGGGAAAGTTGTTTTCTCTGAAGTGCCTCCAGGACGGAGCATGTGTCCCACCTCCAGACTCTCTTCGAATGCCTCAGCCAGCACGGCCTAATCGTCAATCCGGCCAACTGCCATTTCGGGCTGTCCTCGATCGACTTTCTCGGGCATCACGAAGGACGGGGCGGTGCCACTGCCGTCGAAAGTGGAGGCCATGAAGGATTTTCCATGACCCCTCACCGTGAGGGCCCTGCAGGAGCTTTTGTGCATGGTGTACTTTTATCATCGCTTCGTTCCCCGGGCAGCCCAGCTTATGCGGCCCCTTTACGAGGCCCTCAAAGGCAAGCCCACCAAGCTCGCCGTCGACTGGTCCGAGGAGATGGCCAATTCTTTCACAGACACAAAAAGGGCCCTGGCTAACGCGACCATGCTGGCGCATCCATTGCCCGATGCACCGATCGCTCTCGCCACTGATGCTTCGGACTATGCTGTCGGTGCCGCCCACGAACAGTGGGTCAACGGCACCTGGCAGCCACTCGCCTTCTTCAGCCGGCAGCTCCGCCCCAACGAGCGGAAGTACAGCACCTTCGATCGCGAGCTTCTTGGTCTCTACCTCGCCGTCCGACACTTCCGTTTCCTGCTGGAAGCCCGTCCGTTCATGGCGTTCGTGGACCACAAGCCGTTGACCTTCGCCATGGCCAAAGTTTCCGAGCCGTGGTCGGCCCGTCAGCAGCGCCAGCTTTCCTTTGTCTCCGAGTTCACGGCGGACATCCAGCATGTGGCTGGGAAAAACAACCCTGTCGCTGACTGTCTCTCCCGGGCTGTCGCCAGCACCGTACACCTCGGCATCGACTACACCCGCATGGCGGCCGACCAGGCCTCCAACCCGGACGTCCAGGCCTACAGGACGGCTGTCACGGGCCTTCAGTTAGCGGACGTCGCATTTGACGATGCCGGCACCACGCTCCTGTGCGACGTCTCCACTGGGCAGCCACGCCCCGTCGTGCCCGACGGGTGGAGACAGCAGGTTTTCGATGCCGTCCATAGCTTTTCCCACCCGGGCAGGAAGCCGTCACAGAAGCTGGTGGTGGCTAAATTCATCTGGCACGGGCTCAAGAAGGACATTCGCGACTGGGCCAATACCTGTGTGGTATGCCAGCGCTCGAAAGTGCATCGCCATACTAAGGCCCCGTTGGCGCTTTTCGCGGTGCCCGAGAGGCGGTTCGACCATGTTAACGTGGACCTGGTGGGGCCCCTGCCGCCCTCCCGTGGGTTCACCCACTTCCTCACGATGGCAGACAGAACCACCCGATGGCTGGAAGCCGTCCTGCTGTCGTCAACAACGTCCGCCGATGTGGCTCGGGCGTTCATCAACACTTGGGTCGCCCGGTTCGGCGCCCCATCTGACGTCTCCACCGACCGGGGGCCCCAGTTCATGTCGGAGCTCTGGAACGCTGTCGCCCAAAGCCTCGGGTTGAGACTCCACCGCACCACCGCATATCACCCTCAGGCTAATGGGCTGTGCGAATGGTTTCATCGCTCCATGAAGGCTGCGCTCTGGGCCAGCCTCCAGGGCGACAGTTGGATCGACAGACTCCCGTGGGTCATGCTGGGACTCAGGACCGCCGCCAAGGAGGACCTCCAGTCCTCGTCCGCCGAGCTCATCTATGGGCAGCTGCTGCGGGTTCCTGGGGATTTCGTCCCCAACGCCACGGACCCTTGGTCCGCAGCCCGTCAGTGGTCCGCCCTCCTGGACAACGCCAAGGTTTTCGCGCCAGTGCCCACGCTGCAGCACAGTCTCCCTTAGTCCCACGTTCTGCCCGACCTTCATGTGGCGGAGTACGTTTTCATCCGCCACGACGCCCACCGGGGATCCCTTCACCCACCCTACGATGGAAGCCGGGGACAAGGCCTTCGTGGTGGATGTCGGCGGTAAGCCGGACTACATTTCCATGGACCGTCTTAAGCCGGCCCACCTGGATCTGGACCGACCCGTTGGGTTGGCTCAGCCCCCGCGGCGGGGCCGACCTCCGGCTTCTGCACCCTCAGTCCACCACCGAGCGCCCGGGTACCCTCCTGTGACCCCCCCGGTCCCCGCCCCGGACTTAAGGAGCCGTTTCGGCCGTGTGATCCGGGCCCCTCAACGACTGACATTGCCAGTTCTGGTGAATTCTGGGGGGACATATGTGGCGGAGACCACATAGGGACAGTAACACAATTCACTATGTATAGCCAATGTTGTTATCGCTCCACGTTATGTACGGAATTTGGTTGGGTTATCGGGGCAGGGTCCCTTTAAGAGTCGTCGATTGTGTGATGACATCATAGCCCTGCGACGACGACGAGGAGTCCCTCAGTCCATGCGGAGTTAATAAAGCTAACACGCGTTTTTCTTTGCTGCTATGAAAGTCTCGCAGTCTGTTTATTTCCAATGACTCCTACACATGGAAGCGGGTTGGGGGCGGGATGGTGTCGGGAACCTGCACACCTCCAATCCCGACTCCACGGGTCAATGAAAATCAACCCCTACCTCTTTGCTTTTATAGCCAATCTCCTTATTTATAACGGCTGATATTCCTGACCCTTGTTCTCAGGTAAAAGGCCATTTGCCCAGTGTAAAAGGTGAATACAAAGAGGCAGAGATCCATTTTGCCAGGTTTCTGCTGGTATTCCTTTGCCACAGGATTTCTGGGGCTTTCCTTGGAGGGACGGGGGTGGGGTGGAGCCAAGCCAGCCGGAGATAGATAGGGCTAGATTTTCCTCTGTTTTACTGTCTGCAATCATATCTTATTCCAGGTGTTGTGGCTGGAAAATTGAGCAAGGACCCATTACACCTTTCCTGAACCCATCTTTGTGACTGGCATATCGTTTGACATGACTTCTTGCAGACGAGTGGAGCATTCGCCACCCCACCCCCACCTGTAGGGCGTATCTAAATGAGGCAAAAATAACAATGTAACGTAATATGATGTCTTTCCTGTCATTTATGCTGGGCTTTAAGGACACGTGTATGAAACAGGCATTATCCTTAAAGTCTTTTGCTTAGTTTTCTTTTGTTTTTCTCCCCGACAATTGCTGCAACATCTACCTTTGAACGTTCTGCTGTGAGGCGCCCATTTTTGCCCCTTTCCAGCATTCTAAAGAGGCAATTTTGGGTTTTCCGGAACTTGCTACAAATTAACTCAATATTGGACGCACGAAGGCACACTTTGGGTCATAGGGAACGAGGGCTCATCAACAGGAGCAGTTTGAGACCCAGAAAAAATTACTGTGCTTGAATTTTTCCTACGCCACATTGGCCGTACAGCTGAGAAGACGGAGACCTGACTTCGGGCAATGTTGTTACAAAGCTTGCTGGTAGAGGGTATGCCAGAGCTGGCCAGGGTGATGAGCTCTCTGCTTTTTTCTCCATTCCTTTTGCCTCTTCTCCATGTAGCAGAGTTGAGATCAGAATCATGTAAGCCAAGCTAATAAAAAATTAAATACCTGAACATAATTAGGGGCAAAAGTTTTACAATAATGGACAGGACTATGGAATGGGAGTCTCAGAATTAATAAGAAAAAATGAAAGACTTTTATGACATCAGGATGTTCCAAAGAGTTCTACAGTTAATTAAATACTTTTGAAGTGTAGTCACTGTTGTAATGTAGGAAACACAGCAGCCAATTTGTGCACAGCAAGCTCCCACAAAGTGCAATGAGATAATGACAAGATAATTTGTTTCAGTGATGTTGGTTGAGGGATAAATATTAGCCAGGACACCAGAGTAGAACTCCCCTGCTCTTCTTCAAATAGTGCCATGGGATAATCCAATGTAGTGGGCACAATATTTAGTGTTGATCTAATACCTCGTTGTTTCTTTAATAAGATTCCAGTAAGATACAGTAGTAAGGCTGACACATGGTAGCAGTGCTTCTACACTAGATTTTCATTATCCATAGCAATCCTGTTACTTATATCTCTGATTCAAACTGGAATCACACATCTCTATTTCAAAAAACCCTTTTTTTCTCCTTTTTGTTTCTAGATGAAGGAAGTTATTTCAAGGAATCGACACCCTTCTCCTTTCTTAAGGCTCACTGTGCCACACACCATCCTCAACCAACAAGATAGGAAGCCAATCTGTCCCCAAGTCAATGCAATTGTCACTCTGAAATTAGCCACTAGGAAGTGTGCAACAGTAACCCACAGTGGCTCTTTCTTTATTTCCTGTAGGGAAATGCCTGACCTCCACTCAGTGCCTCACCACAGCAACAGGACGGACCCAAAGAAACTGAGGATTTAAAGCACAACCCCATGATGCGCTATCAATTACTCATAAAAGACGGAGAGTTAGGAGAGTAACTAAAAGGCTTTTATTAACAAAGAACAGAGCATGCCTCTCGTGGTTGACTGGTTTCCAAGAAGGCAGGGGGCTGCAGAGCAGTCACCTTTATACCTGGGCATGTGGGTGGAGCCAGGGGCGGAGCCAGCTGAGGCATGCATAGATACAACAGTGTGCAACAACAACGGTGAACAACAATAACAGTGGTTTACCACATTCACCCCTTGTTTAAAATTGAGTCCGGCGGGGTGAAGTGTACTAAAGGTTCGTGTAAGTAAGTCTATCAGGTGGCCTTGTATGCCGTCGGTGATGGTGCAGCATCCAACGTTGAATCTGGCGTCTCATTGAGTGGTTGGGTGGTCAATGACGGGTCCTGGGGCTGCGGCATGCCGTCTACTGGGGTTGGGTTGTGGGTAGTGGCGGATGGCAATGGTAGTGTTTCAGGGACACCCGAAGGTGCGAGGTCTCGTATGGAGACTGTGTCCTCCCGCCCGTCCGGGTACGCCACGTAAGCATACTGGGGGTTGACGTGGAGGAGGCTCACCCTCTCGACCAGGGGGTCCGTTTTATGGGACCTCACGTGCTTCCGCAGTAGGACGGGTCCTGGAGACGTCAGCCATGTCGGTAGCGAGGTCCCCGATGTGGACTTCCTGGGGAAAGTGAACATTTTTTCATGGGGGGTGGCATTGGTGGCCGTACAAAGCAGTGACCGAATGGAGTGGAGCGCTGCAGGGAGGACCTCCTGCCAGCGAGAGGTCGGAAGGCCCTTAGATTTTAAGTTTAAGAGGATGGCCTTCCAAACCATCGCGTTCTCTCTTTCCACCTGGCCGTTCCCCCGGGGGTTGTAGCTGGTGGTTCTGCTTGTAGCAATACCTCTCGTGAGCAGGTACTGACGGAGTTCGTCGCTCATAAAGGATGAGCCCCGGTCGCTATGGACATAGCTAGGGAAGCCGAACAAGGCGAAAAGGTCATTCAGACCTTTAATGACCGTGGTACTGGTCATGTCTGGGCAAGGGATGGCAAACGGGAAACGGGAGTACTCATCAATTATGTTGAGGAAGTACACGTTGCGGTCAGAGGAGGGGAGGGGCCCTTTAAAATCGACGCTCAGGCGCTCGAAGGGGCGAGTGGCCTTGATCAGGCTTGCTCTGTCTGGCCTATAAAAATGCGGTTTGCACTCGGCACAGATTTGGCAGTTCCTGGTCATGGTCCTGACCTCCTCGATGGAGTAGGGCAGGTTACGGGATTTGATGAAATGGAAGAACCTGGTGACCCCCGGGTGGCAGAGGACATTGTGGAGGGTCTGCAGTCTATCAACCTGCGCGTTGGCGCATGTACCACGTGATAGGGCATCTGGGGGCTCATTGAGTTTCCCGGGCCGGTACAAGATATCGTAATTGTAGGTGGAGAGTTCAATTCTCCACCTCAAGATCTTGTCGTTCTTGATTTTGCCCCTCTGCTTATTGTTAAACATAAAAGCTACTGAACGCTGGTCAGTGAGCAGGGTAAATCATTTTCCGGCCAGGTAATGCCTCCAATGTCGCACCGCTTCCACAATGGCCTGGGCCTCCTTTTCGACAGAGGAGTGTCGAATCTCGGGGCCCTGGAGGGTCCTTGAGAAAAAGGCCACGGGTCTCCCCGCCTGGTTAAGGGTTGCAGCTAGGGCGAAGTCGGATGCGTCGCTCTCCACTTGGAAAGGGATGGACTCATCCACTGCATGCATTGTGGCCTTCGCAATATCTCTTTTTATGAGAGTGAAGGCTGCATATGCCTCTGCTGTCAGGGGGAAGGAGGTGGACTTGATGAGGGGTCTGGCTTTGTCCGCATAGTTGGGCACCCACTGAGCATAGTAAGAGAAAAACCCTAGGCATCTCTTCAGTGCTTTTGGGCAGTGGGGGAGGGGGGAGCTCCATAAGGGGGCGCTCCATAAGGGGGCGCATTCTGTCGGGGTCGGGGCCGATGACGCTGTTCTCCACTACGCAGCCAAGAATGGCGAGGCGCGTGGTGCGAAACATACATTTGTCCTTGTTGTATGTTAGATTCAGCCGCTGGGCCGTACGGAGGAATTTCTCTAGGTTAACGTCATGGTCCTGCTGGTCGTGGCCGCAGATGGTGACATTGTCTAGATAGGGGAAGGTGGCCTGCAGCGCGTTCTGGTCAACCATTCGGTCCATCTCCCTTTGGAAGACCGAAACCCCGTTGGTGACGCCGAAGGGGACTCGGAGGAAGTGGTAGAGACGACCGTCAGCTTCAAAAGCTGTGTACTGGCGGTCCTCAGCCCTGATGGGTAGCTGGTGGTATGCCGACTTCAGATCAATCGTCGAGAACACCCGGTATTGTGCTATCTGATTGACCATGTCAGATATGCGGGGGAGTGGGTATGCATCTAACTGGGTGTAGCGATTGATCGTCTGGCTGTAGTCAATAACTAGGCGCTGTTTTTCGCCAGTCTTCACTACCACCACTTGTGCTCGCCATGGGCTAGTGCTACCCTCAATAATCCCTTCCTTCAGGAGTCTTGCTACTTCGGATTTAATGAAGCTCCTATCCCCGGCACTGTACCGCCTGCTTTTGCTAGCGATGGGCTTACAGTCGCGGGTGAGGTTAGCGAACAAGGCCGGGGGGGGGGGGACTTTTAAGCGTGGAGAGGCTGCAAATGGTGCACGGCGGGCAATTTAAAAGCTGCTGGCTGCGGACTGTGAGTGGGGGGAGGGGTCCGCCGTACGCTAATGTGACACTTTTAAGGTGGCACTGAAAATCCAACCCCAGTAGAATGGCAGCGCAGAGATGGGGCAGGACAAGAAGTTTAACATTTTTGTATTCTGTGCCCCTTACTGAAAGGGTCACTACACAGTAGCCACCGACGTCTGCTGAATGGGATTTGGAAGCCATAGAGATCCGATGGCACGTTGGCAGGACCGGGAGAGAGTAACTGCGCACCGTGTCGGGGTGGATAAAGCTCTCCGTGCTCCCGCTGTTGAAAAGGCAGGTAGTGGCGCGGCTGTTTACCGTAATGTCCATCATGGACCTGGACAGTTGGTGAGGGAGAGATTGGTCCAGCGTCACGGAGGCCAGCGTATGGTCGAGCGAGTCGCTGTGGTCGTCAGACGAGGCGGTGGTTGAGTCTGGGTCACCCGCGATTGGAGTTGGAGGCGTCCAAGATGGCGGACAAAATGGCTGCGCCCATGATCCCGATCCCCACGCGGCTGGAGGTGTCCAAGATGGCGGACAAGATGGCTGCCCCCACGGTTCACACGCGGCGCTGCTGGCATTAGCAGTTTTACCTTTGCAGGCGCTGACGTAGTGTCCTTTCTTCCTGCAGCCAGAGCAGGTAGCGTTTTTCGCCGGGCAGCGTGCTCTGGGGTGTTTTGCCTGGCCACAAAAGTAACATTTCGGGCCCTTGGACATCGCTGCAGCAGTTGGTGCCGGGGTGGCGGTCCCATGACCCAAGGTTGCGGCGTCCACGGTGCGGAGCGGTTAGGGGAGAATGCGTCCATATTCCGGTGGGCCGCATCTAGCGAGAGCACGAGGGACACTGCCTTCTTCAGGTCGATTTCGCCCTCCTCCAGCAGTCTCTGCCGGGAGTAGTCGGACTTGAGGCCCGCAACGAAAGCATCTCGGATAAGTCCCTCCGTGTGTGTCGCGGCCGATACCTCTTTACAATCGCAGGCTCGGCCGAGTATCTGTAGTGCCCGTAGGAATGCCTCCACCGATTCCCCGGACTGCTGTTTGTGGGATCTCAGGTGGTGTCTGGCATAAACCGTATTTACCGGGCGTGTGTATTGTCCTTTTAGCAAATCGATAGCCGCCGCGTAGGTAGTCGCGTCCTGGATGAGCGTGTAGACTTGGTGGCCCACCTTGGAGGCCAGGATTTTTAGTTTGTTTCCATCTAGTGTCATGGCTGAGGCTTCCAGGTAAGCTTCGAAGCAACGCAGCCATTGTGCGAACTTGGTAGACGAACCCGCCTCTTGAGGGTCTAGGTCCAGGCATGTTGGTCTGAGGGCATGCAGCAGCGCCTGCTGCTCAGCGTTTGGTGCCGTCCTTTGCTGCAGCGCCTGCTGCTCGGCGTTTGGTGCCGACATTTTGTTTTTGTTAATAAAATTGATGCGCTATCAATTACTCATAAAAGACGGAGAGTTAGGAGAGTAACTAAAAGGCTTTTATTAACAAAGAACAGAGCATGCCTCTCGTGGTTGACTGGTTTCCAAGAAGGCAGGGGGCTGCAGAGCAGTCACCTTTATACTTGGGCATGTGGGTGGAGCCAGGGGCGGAGCCAGCTGAGGCATGCATAGATACAACAGTGTGCAACAACAACAACGGTGAACAACAATAACAGTGGTTTACCACACCCCACATCAGTATTACATTCAGTCTTGGAGCTTTAATGTGCTGTACCACCACACTAAGCCAAGCATTTAATTTGTACATATCTTGGGCACAGAGTAATCGCTTATCCTCAATCCTGCTGCAGATATCCAAATCCAGTTGACATTAATAATTATAAATATCCAATGTACAACATAATTTTAGCAGCCAAATTGCTAGAATAATATGCAGAATCCAGCCAGCATGCTGAGGCCATAGTCACTAAACTAGAATTTACGATTGGACCACTTACACTGCTACATCAGATCTCCAATCACTTCATGTCATGAGCGAATATCTAGGGGCAGGGAATGCAAGTATTGGAATGCCCATCTGAAGCAGGCATTTTGAGTGTATTTCACATTTATTTCTAATCATTTTGGTGTAAGCTGCACTAATATCAGAAATCTACCCTATTATATCTTGTCTAAGGGATAGTTTTAAAAATGGAAATGGTGCCTCCAAATTTCCTCTTTGCTGCAATGGTGGCAGATCTTTGGCTCCTATGAGGTGGGGAGGGGCAAGTGTGAATGTCTTGCTATCAGGAGACACAGCATTGTCATCGATTGACAGCACTAGCCGAATCCTGCCTCCATGTCACTGGTCTTGATTTGTGTGTGAACAAATCCCATTGCAGCAATGACATTGCAGAAGCATATATCCATCTCTTGTCTTTTTAGTCCTAGCTCATCAGCATCCTGCCCAATGAGAAGGCAAGATTGGAGCCCAAATATATATGACAGTGCTTTAAGCATTCATGAGCAATGCAAAGACTGGCACAATGGCCTCTGCTGTGAAAGGTTGTGCTATAGATTTACATGGAGCTTCCACTTCCTCCAAGACATCTGCATGGCTTCGGTGCCCGCTATACTCAGGTGACAAGTTTGTAAGTGCAGGCAAGAGGATGCAACCTGCAGAGGCAGGGCATGGAAGGAGTTGATAAAGTTTTGTCCTGGACATACTTGTGCTGAAGGATATAAGACTGTGCAAGGGAGGTGGTGGCATCATCATGGGAACTCATGGGAAACTGCAGAGAAGCAAAAGAATGCAAGTGTATGAGGTAACAAATCATGCTTGCACTAGATGGAGCATAGTACAAAGCAGAAAGGATGTGCACCTGCCTACTTAGCCCGCTTGGTGATATCATGGGATACCTCCTGCAAAACTCTTTGTACAACTGACCTTGCAGCCATGTTGGTGGAATAATACTTTTCTCCTGCACTTCACTTCCAGCAGCAGGGCCTTGACAGCATCCGCCACAAAGCAGGAAGTCCCATTTCTTTCCCCAACACTGTATGGTTTGCTTCCCTGGTGAAACAAACAATTGCCAAGCCAGGCAGACCAATAACAAAAAGAAGAATTCAAAATACAAACAACAGCACAGCAAAGAATCCAAAATTGCCCATGCAGCCAATACAATACTGTACCTTTAACACACCTACTTCCTCCAGTGAGTGGAGGGGCACTTTATGGCAAGCTTCTAGGTGTGTCCAGCGCAAATCCACTGCATTCAAGTGACACAAACCCAGAAATCAGAGCAGGTACTGCGATGCCTCAGAAGAGAGCACTGGAAGTGCGATCTACTTACAGTCCACTTGGCAGCAGGGACCAGAGTAAAACCAGCCCTTCCAGAATACCAACCCTACCGTTTTTCTCTTATTGCATCTAGCTTTTTTCTTTAAATGAGTCCGATATCCTGTCCTCAATCATTCCAGCTGTTGATCACCCTCCGTGTGAATAAATATTTCCTGACTCTTGCAGCCTTCCTGGCCTGCTACAGTCTCATGTTTGCTGCACCCAGGTGTCTGACTTTGTTTCCAGTCTGCAGCCAAGAAGCTTCTCCTCTTTGTTCAACTTTACTAGCCAGAGCCAGTTCCCTGAGAACAGAATCCAACACCAAGCCCATCGCTGATATTTATGATTTTTTCTGCATGAGTTTGAGAGGCAGTGCTCAGCACATCTCTCGAGTTCCAGTTTATAATTGCTGGCCAGTCTGAATCATATTCTGGCTCTGGAAACTGAACCTCCCAAGTCCTCTGAGTGAACGTTTCTGGGTTGGGGAGCTGTATATGTGCCGTGTCACAGCCCATAATATTAACATTACCCCCTGCTCAATGGTCAAGTAACCACAAGTAGATTGGTGACGCAAATCAGTTCCTCCTGAACTTTTATTATCTTTAGATTAAAATATGTGACTCCCATATCCTTTTGCATATAAATGCTGTCACACAGTAGTCTAGTTGAGAAAGTGATGCTATGGTGACAAACAGATTGTCTCCTAGCTCTAGTGCTATTTGCTTGCTGGCATTCATCAATTTACATTGCTTAACAGCAGACGACAACAATCTCTACTATATTATAGTGAACCACAGATATCAAGCCTCAAAGTGCAATATCTCTTTTGAGGTCTTATGTTGATTATCATCTTAGTAAATTAAAACAATAAAATTGTGATTATATCTCTCCCGAATACGAGAAGGCACTCTCAGTAAAATTTTCCGAACACAATTGAAAGCACCTTGACAGTGCCGCAATAATGGCATAAAGTCTAAATGGTTTTAACCACGTGAGAGAAAATCATATAAGCAGTGATTTGATTCCAAAGATCATTTTAAAAAAAGTTAAAAATATAAATAAATATATTCTGAAAAATCCTTAGAACTGTAGTTTATTCATAGACATAATTCTCTCTTTTACAGCATGTGGCTTTGTTCAAAAGAAATTCAATTGGTAATATTAGAGATTTTTGCCACACAGATGACATTTCTATGTATTCTTACAATACTTCTGACATAGTGGCAGACAGATATCCCCATTAAAGAGATCCAAGATACAATAGATTATTCCAAGTAGTGAATTGCAAAATACTGCTTCAACTAACTCAGATTATAGGACACTATTCTACCTGCAAATATACAGAATAAAATGCCCTCAACTAGTTTTTAGAAGCCTGTTAATTAGTAAGTCACAAACACTGCAGCACAAATATTGTCTCTTGTGGTGGAAAGCTGCAGTGTTGCAGGCTTATTTCTCAAGAATAAAACACTGAGGAGCAGGATGGAGGACTGTCACAATTTATCATCTTTTTTAAAATAGGAGATAGTTCCTATTTTAAAGTGTGATTGAATAGCAATAATAGACTTCCTGCATACTGTCTTACTAAGTAGAAGATAGGCTGGGAGACTGATGGACTCAACCTTCAGCCTCGTCCTTCAATCATCTAGGCTATCCTCCGTTAAGCAGCACACACTCATCTGTTATTGCTTTATTATATCTTTATTGGCATAAAACAGATGACCCTTGTCTCCACACCTCAGCCTGCAGCCAATCGAGTTCCAACAGGGAAGTAAAAATCAACAGACTGTTTGAGGACACCGGTTTGAGCCATCTTTTTATTGAAATACCATCACCAAGTTATTTTAAATTGGCAAAAGTCATATTCTGCATGGGAGAAGGAAATACATTGCAATCACAACTTGTTCCCATTATTTACTGCAATGGAACCTTAATTACCCACCTAATAAAGGGGCATCCAGTGGATAAATGGAAATTAGTGGATGATCGAGAGTCCCCACATCTCCTTTCAATAGGTGTTTTAAATTAACTTTATGGACATTATTTCATTAAATTCTGGCAGATGATCGAGATTATGGATAATGGGAATGGATTTTCGAGGTTCCATGCGATCTGATATTTCTGTTCATCTCCCTTTTCCCTGAAATCCTTGGCATGCTGCAACGCCACTGGAAGTGCAGCGGGACAAGAATCCTGCTCAGTAGTTAATCACGGCGTTGACCTTATCCCAAATCGCAGGGATGGGATCATTTGCATAAAGACGGCAGACGCCTGCACCATTTACGGTTCTTCCTAGCCGTTCATCTCGTGGGGTGGGGCAGCAACATTGGAGCGACACCTTGTCGCTTCATTAGTTGGCCGAGCCACAGAGGAAGTACTTTTGTACTTAGTTGAATGATCTGATGCTGCTTTCCTAGCGTCAGTCAAGCACTCAGAGATCAATTGCCATTAGGAACTGACATTGTGGGCCCCACTTATGCTTCTATGCAGTGAGTACACCTGCATCTTGCCTGGATTTAGAATCCCTGATGTCATCCCACTGTTCCTGCCTCTTCCAGTGTTGCCACCACAGAGGCGAGGGAGGAGGGGGGTGGCTAGTGGACACAAGAAGCACCCACACTGATTACTGCGGTATTTCAGATCAGGATCAAAATGGGCAGAGACCTAATGGGATCAGGTCCTACCCAAATTACTGTGAAATCTTCATGTTAGAAAAGCTAATTCTCTGTTTCACTATTACTATAGTTCTCGGTTCTATAAACCATTGTCATAATTACCTGGAAAAAATTAACTGCATTTACTTCAACTAATTTCCTATGGTCTCTAATGTTGTAAATCAACTGTCTCAGATCTTACATCTATTGATATACAAGGGGAAAATTAGCATGATGGGTTGAAATATTACTGTTGCTCAATATAACTCGCTGTAGATGAAGAGATCAGCTCTATGAATTAATCAGTGAATTGAATCTTCCAGATACGTTACAAATCTTTGTATCAAACCAAGACTATGAATTCATTTTTCAAATGTGGTATTGTGACAGAATTGATAGCTTGCCTTTTGCAAAGAAGGTCTCATACATCTTGTTAAAAAGGGCAAGTTTGCCCTAGGTTTTGTACATTAGTCTTGCGTAGAACGTAATCTCAAAACCACATTTTTCTTGTCCTCTGGAGAGGTGGAAGATAGGGTGGGAGACAGGAAATTGTCCTATGTGCAGGGAGAGCAGCAGGATCGAGTTTTGCAATGTTGTGTAATCTTTCACAATTTATAATTTTTTAATGTGGCCTTTACTACTACTACCAGTACTACTAGTACAACTACTTGCTTTTTATAGTGCCTTTAACATAGGCAAATGTCCCAAGTTGCTTCACAGAGGCGTAATCAAGCAAAATTGGATGCCAAGCCAAAGAAGAATGACGCTGTCAGCAGGAGGTTAGGCCATTTTAACTTCCGGGCCTCATTTACACTTGAAGGGTGAGCTGCTCTCCCACTCAAGTGCAGAATCGGGCAGCCTGCTCACATGACTTGCACGATTTCCAGCAGGTTCCCTAACTACTTACAAATGGCGATGCACCTCTTAAAGGGGGATTGTATCCCTACTTGCATTTTCCAGTTAACAACTGCGGGGATGAGGGCCTGGAAAGACGTTCTCTTCCCCAGCAGTCAGAGGAGCATCTCGAAGGCTACTGTCAAAAGGCCTGGAGAGAGGTAGCATGATAGGGTCAGTGCTAATAGCATCACTTCCAGGACCCGGGTTTAATGTAGAAAGAGATTTAATGCCCTCACAAGAGCAGCAAGGGTGAATACACTTCTTCATCTCTCCACCTCTCTCACCAGCACCTCACATACTCCTCCCACCCTCACCACTCTCAACTATTACCTGCCCTCTATCATATCCTTCAATATACCATCACGAGGCCTCACTAAAACACCTCTCTGTTCATTCCAAACACACTCACCTCTTCCTTTCCTCACTTCACACACTAGAACCATTCTCTTCTCACATACAACCACTTGCTCAACCACTAACTACTCCAATCACTCCTTCCTCACCACAACACACACACTTCCCTTTACATTCATCACCTATCATCCTCATTCCATCTTGCTTCTTTTATACCTCTCAGTGGATCCAATATATGCTCAAGCCCTACACATCTCCACTTCAACAGCCATTTACTCTTGCCCTCTCTTTCCACAGGCCAAGACAGCTCATAATGTAGGGAGAGGAACAGGACAGGTGGAGGAGACCCCAACTTCATCGCCCTCACACAGGTAGTGCAAGTAGTCCTGGAGATCACTGGCCCAGGCAGAGTCAGGAGTGTCAGAGGAGAGGTTGGTGGCATACCACAGCAGAGTGTCTGCATGTTACTTGTATCCCTTCATTCAGCTCAGCACAGATGCAGCAAGCTTAGCAACCTCAACCTGCCTTTTCTCGACTGTTTTCTGATCATAAGCAGCTTTTCTATCCCATCCTAACTCTTGTGTTTCTTCTAGGGCCTTCTCAACAGCAAGAGGCTCCTGTAGAAATACAGAGCTCAGAGGAGGATGATCCCTCTAAGTATGTGGCATCTGACACTCCAACAATCCAAGGCACCAGCTCAAATACTCATACTCCATGTGGGCTAGATAACAAGCTAGGGGTGACTGCACGTGGGAAACACCCAGCGCCAGCAGCAATTAACAATGGCAGAAACAGCAGAGGAAAGACCTCATGGGAATATAAGGCCCTCTACCAGCTTTGATGAGGACGATAGAGATGAAGACTTCATGGGTCCAGCCATAAGAAGCAACTTGCTGACCTCACACAAACAACTGTACAAGGTATTGGAAGACACACCAAGGAGTTTCACCACTATGGCTGAGAGTGCGGTGGAGTCGGAATCCAACCTCTGTGGTGTCATCTCGTGTGGCATCAGCCCTCTTCAGGCTACCCTGGATAGTCTGGTCACCTCCAGGGAAACTGCAACCAGTCCCTCACAGCAGCATTCCATGTTCGCACGCTTTGCAGCTTTGGTGGAAGCTCAAACAGCTGCCATGCAGACTCTGGGCACCACAATGGAGAGAATGTCGATTGAATGGATAGGGGCTTTGAAAGGGCCGGTCACCTTCAGCAGTCTGCTATCACGCAGATCAGTGAAAGCGATAAACCCCAGCCCCACAGAAGTCACAATAGCACAATCCGAGCAGTACTTCTCTCACGATATCAGCATGTCTGCACATTCGCTGCCCCTCCCCCCACCCCCAACCAATACCCGCCATTGTGTCAGCAAGTCAGCTGGGCCAGACAGCTTCGTCAACAGTCAAATTGCAGCAGCCTGTGGTGGAGCCCTCACAGACTCGAGTACCCAGAACTCACCGGCCACAAACATCTCAAGGGTCCTCACATAAGGAACAGGAACCTCACACCAGCTCTGCTTAAGCTATTAGAGGAGCACCACATAGGAGTAGTTGAATTAAGAAACCTTCTTTAAAGAAAAGCATCATAGGTTGATCACCTGGGTGAGAAATAAGTGGAATGCATTTATTATGATTGCTATTAAATTAATCACCTCGATCACATTTGGCAGTTTGGTCTCAGAATGGTTTAATAGCAGATTCTCAGTCTGCATGGTCAGAATATCATTGAAATAGAAGTTGTCTGAATAGTTTCCTTGGCCTGGAGTTTCCGCTTGATTGCATTGGTTTTGTCGGCGCAATACGCTCGATCACAGAAATCACAGAATCACAGAAACCCCACAATGCAGATAGAGGCCATTTCGGCCCATCGAGCCTGCACCGACACATATCCCACCCGATCCCCGTAACCCCACGTATTTAATCCCCCTAACACTAAGGGTCAATTTATCATAGCCAATCAACCTAACCCGCACATCTTTGGACTGTGGGAGGAAACCGGAGCACCCGGAGGAAACCCACGCAAACACGGGGAGAATGTGCAAACTCCACACAGACAGTCACCCGAGGCCGGATTCGAACCCGGGTTCCTGGCGCTGTGAGGCAACAGTGCTAACCACTATGCCACCGTGCTGCCCAATATTGGCGTAACTGGTGCCAAAGATCACGGAATTTTAAGCACAAATTGAATTCAGCACAACACATGTTTCCGCGATGTTTTGCACTGATTTTAAAAACATCGCACTAGAAGCAGGCCCCGCCCACAAAACTGGCCACCCCGCCCAAGGATGAATTAATCACCATTGGGAGTTTCCGCTAATTGTGCTCATTTGTAGGCCTGCGAGGAGACTCAAAATTAAGCTGGAACTTTTGGGCGCAAAGACACTAATAGGTACATTTTGAAATCATTTATTTTTAATTTACTAAGGAACTGACCACTGTACCCCAATCTAACTAGAAAATAGTTTTGTATATTTTCTAAAAGTCATTTTCAATCGTTTAGAATCGGGTTACTCACAGGTGATGGATTGACTCTGTGATTTAAAATGCTTATATTTTGTGATAAATCCATTTTCAGCTGTATTAATGAAACTCCACTCTTAAGTATATCAAGGAATATTTTTTAAAGCAAATTAAAAAAAAAAAAATTGCGTTTTAAATCATGGCCTCAAACTGGGATCCCAACTCTCAGTCAAAATATGCAGCCTGGCTTGATTTGGACTCAGACTAAACAGATCAGATCTAATGCTGCAGACTGCCACATCTTATCCAAGTGAGTATGCTTTGGCATTTACACAGCCATAACATGGTTAGGGTCATTGAAATTTTGATCAAAAAGAGAAAATGGTTCAATAGATGTCGAAGGTAAGACAGGAAAGCTTCTGTTTCTACTTCACCAGGCTGCAAAAATGCCCAGAGCAGCTTAATGGTGTAAAGTGCGTGATTCTCAAGTGAGACCTAACAGTTGGTAGAAGATAGCCAAGTTTTCGCGTAGTGCTGGACCTAACCTCGTTATCGAGATATATAATGTAATGATAAAACATGCCTATCTAAGGGAAGAGTTAAAGTGGGGCTCTCACAGCTGCAGACCATTTTCAATTGCGTGCAAATTTATGGGGGAAAAATTCCACTTTTGTACTCCCAGCGCTCACCAGAAGTGTATGTTGCAAAATTGCAACCAGAGGGCCAATCCCTCAATGTTCTAACACTGACTAGCAATGTGCAAATCACCAGCCGATGATTTTCCATTCATTGATTATATACACCAGGAGCACAGAAGCAAAACTTTTGCCTCATTCAAACTATAAGCCATCTCCATTGCAACAACAATTTCCCACCAAGGCATCAATTTGGGTTCAGAGCAAACCAATCAATATGGAATGCTGCCAGTCTCATTTGTCAGGAATGGAGCAATTCCTTCATGCAGAGAATAAATTCAAAGCATTGCACAAAAAAATACAGCAGACCAGCTTTTTTGAAAAGCTGGACTCTTGTTTATGGTGAGCTGTTGAATTGGGTTCATAGAAACATAGAAGATAGGAGCAGGAGCAGGCCATTTGGCCCCTTGAGCCTGCTCCGCCATTCAATGCGATCATGGCTGATCATCCAAATTCAGTACCCGGACCCTGCTTTCTCCCCATATCCCTTGATCCCTTTAGCCTTAAGAAATATATCCAACTCCTTCTTGAATATATTTAATGAATTGGCCTCTACTGCCTTCTGTGGTAGAGAATTCCACAGGTTCACCACTCTCTGGGTGAAGAAATTCCTCCTCATTTCTGTCCTAAATGGCCTACCCCTATCCTTAGACTGTGACCCCTGGTTCTGGACTCCCCGACCATCGGGAACATCCTTCCTGCATCTAGTCTGTCCAGTCCTGTCAGAATTTTATAAGTTTCAATGAGATCCCCTCTCATTCTTCTAAACTCCAGCGAGTACAAGTCCAATCGATCCAATCTCTCCTCATACGTCATTCCTGCCATCCCAGGTATCAGCCTGGTGAATCTTCGCTGAACTCCTTCCATGGCAAGAACATCCTTCCTCAGATAAGGCGACCAAAACTGCACACAATACTCAAGATGTGGCCTCACCAAGGCCCTGTACAGCTGCAGCAAGACATCCTTGTTCCTGTACTGAAACCCTCTTGCTACGAAGGCCAACATACCATTTGCCTTCTTAACCGTCTGCTGCACCTGCATGCTTACCTTCAGTGACTGGTGCACAAGAACACCCAGGTCTCGTTGCACATCCCCTTCTCATAACTTTGATCGAGCAAACACAGAGGATAACAGACATTTGCTCAACACCTTCGCAGAGTACTGTTAAGAAAGCATGCTTGGCATCGTTGCCTCTCATCTTCATGAACATCCTGGTAAATGTTAGCAAAATTGGTGCAGTTTTCTTTACTGACGGTATTAGCAGACATATGGTGACTTAATCATTCTGGCAACTATAGATAGAATTGGACAACCATTTGCAGTGCTGTGAAGACAAAGGCTGGAATTTTCCCATTGTCGTGTGTGTAGGTTTGGAGGCGGTTCAGCTGTAAAAATTGCGGAAATAGGTAGCGTGTCGGGACCCCACCGTCATCCCGCCTCCTGGCGCCTTTAACTCGGGGGCGTTTCCCAGCATGCCACGGGCCCGATCAGCAGAGGCGGGTGACCTAATTTAACTCATTAAATGCTTGTTATCAGACCTTTGAGAGTTTTTAACTGCAGCTTCTGAATTTAACGGCATGAGCATGGGAAACACGCAGCTCGGGAACCTCGCCTGTGAAGGGGAGGCAGAATGTCAGTGGCCATTTTTTGAGTGCATCAATTGACAGCTGGGAATACCACATAAATACACACACCTCACACGTTGCCTAAGGGAAAGGCTGTTGCTGACTCCATTTTGTGCACAGATTTAAGTTTCTAGAGTTTGCAGGTAATTTCTGCAACCTCGGAAGCCACTCTCAGCACATTGCTAGTCGATATTAGAACATTGAGGGATTGGCCTTCTGATCGCTACGTGACCTGCCATCTATGACTTCAGCTTGGGTGCCGCTTATACTATCTCACCTTGGTCTTCAGAATCGGACCAAGATGAGCATCACCACCAACAACACCAGCCACACCAGCAGCACGAGCAGCAACCACAACACCAGCCTTCTCCTCAACGACCTGATGCTCCACAGGAGAGAGAGGAGGCGATACCCCCAACACAGGGCATACAGGCAGAGGATGAGTTTCCTCAACATGACGGAGCAGCAGTGCTTCAGGAGGCTCAGGCTATCGCACCAGGTCGTCACAGACATTTGTAACTTGCTGGAACAAGACCTGCTACCCAGAAGTCCTGGTGGACACTCCTTACCATTGGCTGTCAAAGTCACCTCCTTCCTCAACTTCTTCGCCTCAGGCTCCTTCCAGGGATCTGCAGCAGACATTTGCGGGATCTCACAGTTGGCTGCCCACAGATGCATCAGCCAGTTGACCGATGCCATGTTTCGCAAGTCAGCCAATTATATCAACTTTGCAACTGATGATGTCAATGTTACTGAGCGGGCGCTCGGCTTTGTGCCTCTGGCTGACTTCCCACAGGTGCAGGAGGTCATCTACTGCACACGTGGCCATGAAGGCACTCCATCATCACCCAGGAGTGTTTGTGAACCACAAAGACTTCCACTCCCTCAATGTGCAGCTCATCTGCAATCATAAAAAGATGATCATGCATGTGTGCGCCAGATGCCCCGGCAGCTGTCATGACTCTTGTGCTGCGCCAGTCCACCCTCCTTCAGCTCTTCACACCTCCAGACAGACCTACCGGCTGGCTGCTTGGAGACAAGGGCTATGCACTGAAGACGTGGCTCATCACACCCTTGAAGAGGCCAAGTAGAAGCCAATACAAGGAGTATTATAATGAAAGCCACATTTCCACAAGCTGTGTCATAGAGCAGACAATAGGCATGCTGAAGATGTGCTTCAGATGCTTTGATAGATCTGGAGGAGCCCTTCAGTACGCACCAGTCAGGGTCTCCAGAATCATCGCCGTCTGCTGCGCCCTGCACAACATAATGCAGTAGCGAGGACTGGAGCTGCAGGAGGAGCATGGCGTACATCACACACCCTCTTCAGAGGAGGAGGAGGAGGAGGAACTGGAGATGCAGATGGCGCCACCTTCGGCGTACATTGCTGCCCAGGAGGCTCAGGATGGCCTCATCATGGCCAGATTTACTTAATACATGTGGCTTCAATGCAGCCACATGCCTGCCACATGCTCTAAGTTCCACCCCCTACCCGCAATAACACCATAAAGCATCCCTACAATGACAAATCCATTGCTCTCACCCGAAGCCCCAATGCTCAAGGTTAAGTAACGTGTCACCTTTCACTCCAAGTGACAAAGCCACTTCCAAGTTTTGAGGCAAAAAAAGGACAAGACTGAAAAGTCGTGCAAAGAAAAGCATTTATGTGTGTTATCAAAACAACTGAAACTTAGCACTAACATTTTTTGATACACCCACG
The DNA here is from genome assembly GCF_052327205.1 of Somniosus microcephalus. Lineage (NCBI taxonomy): Eukaryota > Metazoa > Chordata > Chondrichthyes > Squaliformes > Somniosidae > Somniosus > Somniosus microcephalus. The sequence goes on from NC_140988.1 coordinate 38,270,540, forward strand.
TGCATACCCTTGTACATCTAAATTTGTGTCATTTTGCGAGTGCTTCTACGAGGTGCAGCCCCTTTGGCTTCAGCAGAGGCAGTTGCAGGCTGCTCACTTCCCTGCTGCAACTGCGTAGGCACTTTTGGCGGATATCCTCTGAGTTTTGGCGCCTGTGATGGCCCCGCCAAAGTCTGTTCCTCCTGCGACTCTGCTTGGGCAGATTCAGCCATCGCGATCCAAGGAAGCATTTCGGGCTCTGACTGAGGGGGAGGCAACGGGGGAGAATTGAGAGCGCTTTGAGAAGAGCCCCCACGTCCATGTTCCTTCCCACCATCATCCCTCTCATGGTCCACCCGCACGTCCCTGCTAGCAAGGAGCTGCCGAGCACCTTGCTGCACAGCAGTGGGGCCATGAGGACCCAAGTCAAGGTTAACATCCCTCCTAGAGAGGCGGTCTATGAGTGTCTGCCATCTGTTGTCCACAGCTGGCATGAGCTCATGTGAGTGTCGCATTTGCTGCTCCAGGCAGGTGGCCATCCTTTCCATGGAACAGCACATCGTCACCATCGCTTGCGACATGGTGGTGCTCATGTTGGAGATGGACTCCTCCATTCTCTGAGCATCTGCAGACATCGAGGCTGAAAAAGCTGCCAGAGCCTCCTGCAATTGTTGCTGCCCCTCCAAGATCACCCTCTTTCTGGATGGACTCCGAGACTCAGCATCTGCATGCAGCTCAGCAGAGCTTGGGGTGTCCTGCGCCCTCCGGCAAGGACTCTCCACTGCTGTCCCTGTCAACACCACCTGCTCTTGCTCACTTGTGAATTGTGAGACACCAGGCGACAACACTACTCGATGGCTCAAAGGACCCACCGAGGTGTGCGTATCTGCGCTGGTTCTGGCTGCGCTTGGGTATGCTGACACCGGAGGTTCCTCTGAGGAGTAGTCTTCCTCCTCCGGCTGGACAGTGAGGCGGGGTGGGAGGGGCATTTGATGGACCTGTGGAAAAGTGAAGGGATGAATTAGATGTGTTAAATAAGAATGGGTAACGTTACCATTATGCACATGATGGAATTTCACTGGATACTGACATCAATAACAACAACTTGTATTTATATAGTGCCTTTAACGTAGTGAAACGTCCCAAGGTGCTTCACAGGTGTATTATAAGACAAAAGATTTGACACCGAGCTACATAATGAGAAATTAGAGTAAAGAGGCAGGTTTTAAGGAGCGTCTCTAAAGGAGGAAAGAAAGGTAGAGAGACGGAGAGGTTTAGGGAGGGAATTCCAGATCTTAGGGCCTCAGCAGCAGAAAGCATGGCCACCAATGGACCAACCCTGGTTCAATAAGGAGTGTAGAAGAGCATGCCAGGAGCAGCGCCAGGCGTACCTAAAAATGAGATGCCAACCTGGGAAAGCTGCAACACAGGACTACATGCATGCTACAAAGCGGAAGCAGCATGCTATAGACAGGGCTAAGAGATCCCACAATCAACGGACCAGATCAAAGCTCTGCAGACCTGCCACATCAAGTCATGAATGGTGGTGGACCATTAAATAACTAAGGGGAGGAGGAGGCTCTATGAATATCCCCATCCTCAATGATGGTGGAGCCTAGCACGAGTGCAAAAGACAAAGCTGAAGCGTTTGCAACCATCTTCAGCCAGAAGTGCCGAGTGGATGATCCATATCGGCCTTCTCCTGAGGTTCCCACCATCACAGAAGCCAGTCTTCAGCCAATTCGATTCACTCCATGTGATATCAGGAAATGGTTGAGCACACTGGATACAGCAAAGGCTATGGGCCCCAACAATATCCCGGCTGTCGTGCTGAAGACTTGTGCTCCAGAACCAGCCCCACCTCTAGCCAAGCTGTTCCAGTACAACTACAACACTGGCATCTATCCGACAATGTGGAAAACTGCCCAGGTATGTCCTGTCCACAAAAAGCAGGACAAATCCAACCCAGCCAATTACCGCCCCATTAGTCTACTCTCAATCATCAGCAAAGTGATGGAAGGTGACATCGACAGTGCTGTCAAGCAGCACTTACTCACTAATAACCTGCTCACTGATGCCCAGTTTGGGTTCCGCCAAGACCACTCGGCTCCTGACCTCATTACAGCCTTGGTCCAAACATGGGCAAAGGAGCTGAATTCCAGAAGTGAGGTGAGAGTGACTGCCCTTGACATCAAGGCAGCATTTGACCAAGTGTGGCATCAAGGAGCCCTAGTCAAACTGAAGTGAATGGGAATCGGGGGGGGAAACTCTCCACTGGCTGGAGTCATACCTAGCACAAAGGAAGATGGTTGTGGTGGTTGAAGGTCAATCATCACAGCCCCAGGACATCACTGCAGGAGTGCCTCAGGGCAGTGTCCTAGGTCCAACCATCTTCAATTGCTTCATCAATGACCTTCCCTCCAACATTAGGTCAGAAATGGGGATGTTCGCTGATGACTCCACAGTGTTCAGCGCCATTCACAACTCCTCAGCTAATGAAGCAATCCATGGCCGCATGCAACAAGACCTGGACGACGTTCAGGCTTGGGCTGATAAGTGGCAGGTAACATTTGCGCCACACATGTGCCAGGCAATGAGTATCTCCAACAAGTGAGAGTCTAGCCACCACCCCTTGACATTCAACGGCATTACCATTGCCAAATCCTCCACCATCAACATCCTGGGGGTCACCATTGACCAGAAACTTAACTGGACCAGCCACATAAATACTGTGGCAACAGGAGCAGGTCAGGGGCTAAGTATTTTGCGGCGAGTGTCTCACCTCCTGGCTCCCCAAAGCCTTTCCACCATCTACAAGGCACAAGTAAGGAGTGTGATGGAATACTCTCTCCACTTGCCTGGATGAGTGCAGCTCCAACAACACTCAAGAAGCTCGACACCATCCAAGACAAAGCAGCCCATTTGGCACCTCATCCACCACCTTAAATATTCACTCCCTCCACCACCGGTGTACCGTGGCTGCAGTGTGTATCATCTACAAGAAGCACTGCAGCAACTCACCAAGGCTTCTTCGCCAGCACCTTCCAAAGCCGCGACCCCTACCACCCAGAAGGACAAGGGCAGCAGGTGCATGGGAACATCACCACCTCCAAGTTCCCCCCCAAGTCACACACCATCCTGACTTGGAAGTATATCGCCGTTCCTTCATCGTCACTGGGTCAAAATCCTGGAACTCCCTACCTAACAGCACTGCGGGAGTACCTTCACCACACGGACTGCAGCGGTTCAAGAAGGCAGCTCATCACCACCTTCTCAAGGGCAATTAGGGATGGGCAATAAATGCTGGCCTTGCCAGCGATGCCCACATCCCATGAACGAATAAAAATAAAATGGTTGAGCGATTAAAACCAGGGATGCTCAAGAGGGCAGAATTAGAGAAGCACAGATATCTCAGGGCGTTGTGGGGCTGGAGGAGATTTCAGAGATAGGGAGCAGAGAGGCCATAGAGTGATTCGAAAACAAGGATGAGTATTTTGAAATCGAGTCGTTGCTTAACCTGGAGCTAATATAGGTCATCGAGCACAGGGGTGATGGGTGAACGGGACTTCGTGCCATATGGGTGACTGTTGTATGCCATGTGGCTTTAGGAGATGTGATTCTGTCACCAGGTTGCTGGGATGTCCCCCTCTCTGCAGCTGCCACCACCAGCATCTCTCGAGCACCTGAAATTTCCAGAGCCGCCTCCTCTGCTGCTGTGAGGTGTGCAATTACTGGAGGGCCACCTCCGGTTCTCTCCCTCTCCCTCTTATTGTGGGCTCTCTTCTCCTGCAAGGAGGGAAAGAAGAGTAGTTTGAATGAGAGTGATGGAATGAGTGTAAGGAATGGACGGGTTACATCTGTAGAGGGTGACTATGATGGAGTGGAGTGCCAATGCCAAATGGCCCCCTTCTGTGGTGTTACTTGATATGATTGCATTAGGATGAGGGTAAGTGTGAGGGGTGGTTAGTCAAATGGGGATTTGAGTATGACATGGAGAAAGAGGGATGGGTGGGTGTGCAAGGTATGTTGATGTGAAGGAGTAGGCTTGGGAAGACAGAGTGATGGGGATGTGTTGACAAGAACTTCATGATGAGGGTGAGTGTGGCATTACACTCACCTTTCCTCACCTCATGAGATCACTGAAGCGCTTCCTGCGCTGGATCCAGGTCCTCCTGCCCACATCCCTGCTGCTGACCTCCTCAGCAATATCCAGCCAGTCTCTTTTTGTTGCTTGTGGAGGTCTCCTTTGCCTATCAGCAGGGAAGAGGACCTACCTACTTGCTCTGACAGCCTCCACAAAATTATGCAATGAAGAATCAGAGAACTGTGGTGCAGCTCTCTGCCTTTGGCTATCCTCCTTTCAAAAGTTTTAGCTATACTGTGGCCTTTCTCTGACACCTTCCACCCTCCTCTGGCAACCTTCAAGTGAGTTCAGCGCAAGGCTACTTTAAATATGGGCACTGGAAATGAGTCATTGATGATGTCATCAGACCCGTACCATTTATGGGGACGGTAGCATAGTGGTTATGTTACTGGATCACTAATCCAGAGGCCTGGCCTAATGATCCGGAGACATGAGTTCAAAATCCCACCATGGCAGCTGTGGAATTTAAATTCAGTTAATTAAATAAATTTGGAATTTAAAAAAAAACAGTATCAGTAATGGTGACCATGAAACTATTGGATTGCCGTAAAAACCCATCTGGTTCACTAATGTCCTTTAGGGAAGGAAATCTGCCGTCCTTACCTGGTCTGGCCTATATGTGACTCCAGACCCACAGCAATGTGGTTGACTCTTAACTGCCCTCTGAAATGGCCTAGCAAGTCAATCAGTTGTACCAAAGAGTACTGCAGTGGTTCAAGAAGGCGGCTCACCACCACCTTCTCAAGGGCAAGTAGGGATGGGCAATAAATGCTGGCCTTGTCAGCGGCGCCCACATCCCGTGAATGAATAAATGAATAGGGCCAGGAAATGCACATGACCATTTTAATTGGGGTCATTACCGAAAGTCGCTCTGTGCAGCGCATCGCTTAGAACATCGCATTCTGGACCCACTACGCTGCCTGCAAATACCCAACACGATGCAAAGGTGAAAATTCTAGCCTATGTCAATAACTGTGTTGAGAAATGCTCATCACGATGTTGCCCACCCACCTCTACTATTAATAGAAGTGCCCAATGTGGCAATCACAACTGAGTTACAACTAGAAACAAAAACATGTGACTAAGTTGGTTGAAAAGGCTGGCAGAAGAATTCTCAAAAAGTATTAACCCCCACTTGTTACAGTCAGTAATATTTGTGCCCTGCAAAGCTTGAATCCATTCAGTGGTGAAGTATTGTATTTTCTTTAATCATCTCTTGCTTCTGGACTCAAGACAGTTAAGAGCCATTAAAATTAAAGAACTGAATGAGGCTGGCTCAAACCAAAGTCCACCAACAACAATATCCTGGCAGTATGGCATGCGGTCAGTCATCTACAAGATCGTGACTGGCACAGCATCACAAGAGACGTTAGTAATTAAGTCAGATTTCCATGTTTATCCCAAGAGTCGCTGTAGCTGTATATCAACAATCCAACAAATGTGTATAGAATATCAACGGCACAGTTTTATGAAACGCTTTTCCTGCCTACTGGATTCTCTTCTAGTACTGTCACCTGGAACTCTTAGCACTTGTATACAAAGTTAACCGTCACATAATGAATCTTGATTTTTTTTTTTTAGCAACTCTTATTCTGTCCGCCAAAACCCACAGCTCCAGGGAACTAGAGGTTCCCTGGCCCAGCTATTGGTTTTAAGTTTCAGCTCACACATTATAATGTTGAAACAATCCCTATTATTACAGTAATAATGCCACTCAGGTGTCAGTAGCAGTTTTATTACTGTAATAGTAACCCTACACAACCAAAACACCATGGTGCATCCGTGATTTTCCGATAAATCGCTGGTGCTGTGGGGTTTCGGGAAGGTTCAACCAGTATCACATCACTTGGTGCCTTTACCCAAGTTTTGCTTTGAACCATTGTGTGAACTTTCCTTTTAATGACAAAACACCATGTCATGGATACCAATGTAAAATTAATCTTTATCCTGTAATTCAGTATTAAAATAAAACCTTGCAATATGCCAGGTTCCACATCATAAGCTGTTATTCCTTGAAGACCTACAGGTATTGCCAGTTAACACTGTTACACTGACTGAAAATGTATTCAACTACCATTGTATACCCTTTCGGCAATGATGGAAAAGCACATACCCAAAAATGTAAACAGTATTCTATATTTAAAAAAAATATTTTTTTTATATAAAACCACGCAAAGAATTCAGTACAGTAACTCAATCCAATCCAGTAATCAGAACACTACTGCTTTTCTCTAGCAGGTTATGATATTTGAACCCCTTGATTAGGCCAGTTAAAGGTATTCAGTATCCTCTGTATATTGAATGTCTAATTTGAACAGAATGATTGAATCCAGTTAGTCAGTCACAGTTTGGCTAAACAGATGTAGCCTACCCACATGGTAACCCAATCCTTGGTAATCACGAACTTTTATGTGTCATAACAAAATGAACAATGTAATAAATGAATGATATAGAACGTTTTACTTGAAAAAACTAGAAGCCAAAATGACCAATCCAGTTGCCGCATAAAACCAGTTCACGACAAGACATGTCGTGAGAATGTGATGCGTTAAATTTAATATTTAAAGTAAACATGTTTCCATGTGTGGTACTAATTTTTCTTAGTTCCAGAAGAGCACCTCTATAAAGGCATTAATAAAAATGCTGTAGAATTAAAGTTTGTATGAGAATGGGGCTTTGAATCAATTTGAACTCCTCCTTTTCTCAGGAAGTAAAATGCATGGTACTGCCTTTCTATTGTTCTGCTGTTTGCCCCAATATGACAGGATTGTTAACCCTTCAAATAATTCGCATTAGCTCAATCTTATGTTGGCCATGAATATAGTTATAATATATTTGCAGTATCAGGTTTGCCTCTACTCCATTGTTAATGTTACGAGAGCTTTATGTTCAAAATAAAAGGTAGGTGGGAGGGAAGTTCGCTCAGGATAGTGCTGCAGTACCACACGGTAGCCTGAGAGGTCACTGTGCATTGTGTATTCCCAGTGCTGGTTATCTGTATAGTTTATGTGAACCCTATTGCAAGATAAAAATTGAAGGTCCAAAATTCTTCCCTTGCTGCTGGAGAGGGTGCAAAAATGGGGCAGAACCAGTTCTGTCAGGATTCTGCCTGTGGAGAAGAGGCCTGTAATTCCAGTGCGGGCCTGTTGGCAGACGTTTCGCTGGCCTCTCCATGTCAAGGAAGCGTGGCTGGGGGATTTCCTGGGCTTATTTGGCAAATTCTTCCTAGTATGCCCCCTGAGAGACCCTATGAAACCATGCTTGCTGAGAGCAGGCATAAGATCCATTATGGGTCTACTAAAGGCCCCAGAATGTTGGAGGGAGCAGTTACTCAATCTGGGAGGGGATCAATTACCGCGCAAGAATTGGCCTGAACACTCCATTCGGAGCAGTAGAGTTGGGGCTGCTTTGTTGCTGTGATGCTGTTCCCAGGCTGCATCATCTGTGTCTGAGCAGCATGAAGCCGCTCCTACATTCGGAGCAGTTGGCACTGATGCACCCTTACAGATGTGATGTGCCCACCTGACCATGCACCTTTTGATTTGACTGAAATTTGAACATCCAGTCTAAATGAGGTGGAAACCCAGAGGAACTGCTTTTCTCTAGCAGTAACAGTTAAGATTGACCCCTAAATCATGGTTAAGGGTTTCCTTTGGGCGGGGTCTTCAGAAATGGAGGTGGAAGTCCAGAGCCAATCTGTTGGTCAAGAGATTGAGGTTACACTTGTCTTGAGGTTATTGTGATGATGGGGCGAAGGGCTCACTTGGTAGACAAGGAGAATAAGTTGACTGACATCACATCGTTTATTTTTTCAAATCTATAAGATAGCATCTAACTGGGTTAACAGTTGCCTAAAGTAGCACATACTGGAATGTAACAAAATTGCTCTAAGCTTTCAAACCTGAACTTTGTCAATCAAAAAATATACCCTTGTAGGAATTGCCGAATTCCTACGAATAATTGAGATCGACGCAGGAGAACAATGAAACAGGTCTTTACTCAACGGAGATGCCACGAGGACTGCCTGGGCAGTCACGTGGTTTGTGACGTGACGTCATCGCGTGTGCCCGCGTTTTCCCGCGCTCTTAAAGGGGCCATGCCCTGTACATGCAAACTCTATATACAAAACACAGTAATGCCTAACAAAATGGTACAGGCTTAGGCTGGTGTTAGAACATCGTTAAAGAGAATTATGTAGTTAGCCAGAGTCATTCAGTGGTTCTGCCACATGTGCCCCCCCCAGAATTCGCTTTAACGGACAAAGTCAAATGGTGAGGGGGTCTGACGAGCCTGTCAGAACGACTCCTGTACTCTCGAGGCGGAGGCTGTAGAGCGGCCGGCGGTCTCACTTGGTCTGCCGTAACGACGATGGGTGGCCGACCCCATCTCGGCGGTTGTGCTGTCTCGACGGGGCGGTCGAGGTCCAAATGTGCTGGCTTTAAGCGATCGACCGAAACGTGGTCCGGTTTACCACCGACATCTACCGTGAAGGTTTTGTCCACTGCTTCCAACACGCGGAAGGGACCGGTATATGGGGTCTTGAGCGGGTCTCTGTGCGTCATGGCGAATAAAAACGTACTCAGCCTTGTGAAGCTCCGTGGGAACGTGTGACCTCTGCAGCCCGTGGTGCGAAGTGGGCACCGGTACGAAACATCTGGCCGCCTCTTGGTGACTAGCAAGCTGGGCAGACGTGGACCATGGCTCCGTCGATATTGGTAGGAAGTCCCCTGGGACTCGCAGCGGCTGACCGTACACGAGTTCCGCAGATGAAGAGTGAAGGTCTTCTTTGGGGGCCGTGCGAATGCCCAACAGGACCCACGGTAGCTTGTCTGCCCATCCAGCATCCTGGAGGCTGGCCCTCAGGGCGGCTTTCATTGAGCAGTGGAAGCGTTCACAGAGGCCATTCGCCTGTGGGTGGTAGGCTGTGGTGCGGTGTAATTTGACACCGAGTCCTTGGGCCACTGCATTCCAGAGTTCGGAGGAAAACTGTGGTCCCCTGTCCGACAAAATATCTGCGGGCACTCCGAAATGAACGCCCTGGCCACGTCCGCTGAAGTAGTGGATGACAGGGGAACCGCCTCTGGCCATCTGGTGGTGCGGTCAACCATGGTCAGGATGTGTGAAAAACCATGGGAGGGTGGGAGTGGTCCTACCAGGTCCACGTTGGCATGGTCAAAACGTCGCTTTGGAACTGTGAAGGTGGCCAACGGAGCTTTGATGTGGCGCTGTACATTAGCCTTTTGGCAGACCACACAGGTGTTGGCCCAGTCGCGGACATCTTTATGCATGCCATGTCATACAAATTTCGCGGACATCAGTTTCTGAGAGGCCTTCATTCAAGGGTGTGACAACCCATGTATGGCGTCGAACACTTTGCAGCGCCAGATGACCGGCACGACAGGGCGAGGATCCTGTACGGGGACGTCACACAACAGCGTGGTACCTGCCGAATGGAACTTGACGTTGGCCAACTGTAGGCCGGTGATGGCCGTTCTGTAAGCTTGGACTTCCGGGTCTGAGGCTTGGTCTGCTGCCATGAGGGCGTAGTCGATGCCCAAATGAACCGTATTGATGACCGTGCGGGAGAGGCAGTCTGCCACCAGGTTGTCCTTACCGGCCACGTGCCGTATATCCATGGTGAATTCAGATATGTAGGTCAGTTGATGCTGCTGCCTGGCTGACCACGGTTCGGCGGTCAGCGGCTTATGGTCCACAAAGGCGGTGAAAGGACGTCCTTCTTGAAGGAACCGAAAATGGTGGATGGCCAGAAAAAGGGCGAGCAACTCCCGGTCGAACGTGCTGTATGCTCTCTCGTTCTGCCGTAGTTGACAGCTGAAGAATGCCAACGGCTGCCACGTCCCGTTCACCCACTGCTGTTGCACGACACCGACTGTGTAGTCCAACGCGTCGGTGGTGAGGGCGACGGTGGCTCCTGGCAGCGGGTGCACCAGCATAGTCACGTTGGCTAAGGCGCTTTTGGTGTCGGCGAACGCTCGGGCCATGTCATCCGTCCAGTCTACCGGGTTCTTGCCAGTCTTGCCCTTGAGGGCCTCGTACAGGGGCCGCATGAGTAGTGCCGCCTGAGGCACGAAACGGTGGTAAAAATTTACCATGCCTAGGAATTCCTGCAGGGCCTTTATGTTCTGCGGGCGTGAAAAGGATGTCACCGCCTCCACCTTCGAAGGTAAAGGAACCGTTCCCTCTGAGGTGATGCGATGCCCCCGGAAGTCAATTTGGTGCAGGCCAAACTGACACTTGGCCAGATTGATAATCAGGCCGTGTTGGCTGAGGCGTCGAAAAAGGGTGCGTAGGTGACAGGTATGTTCTTCCATGGTAGGACTGGCAATTAGAATATCATCCAGGTAGACGAAGGGGAACTTGAGGTCCCGCAGTACAGAGCCCATCAGGCGTTGGAAAGCCTGGGCGGCATTCTTTAACCCAAACGGCATCCGTAAAAACTCGAAGAGGCCGAATGGGGTGATGACTGCGGTCTTCTGGACGTCCTGTGGATGAACTGGGACCTTGTGGTAGCTTCGGACGAGGTCGACTTTTGAAAAAACGGTGTTCCCCGCCAAATGGGCAGAGAAATCCTGGATATGGGGAATCGGGTACCGATCAGGAGTGGTGGCGTTGTTTAGTCGTCGATAGTCGCCGCATGGCCGCCATCCGCCGCCAGGCTTCGGGACGATATGGAGGGGTGAAGACCAGGGACTATTCGACCGGCGAATAATCCCTAACCGCTCCATGGTGGCGAACTCTGCCTTTGCGACCGCCAGCTTGCCAGGTTCCAGGCGCCGGGCCCGCGCATAGACCGGGGGGCCGTTGGTGGTGATGTGGTGTTCCACACCATGTTTCGTGGTTGTGGAGGAGAACGTGGGTCTTGTCAGGTCGGGGAATTCGCTGAGCAGGCGAGCGAACTCATCAGGAGTCGGGAATGCACAGGAGACGGTGCGTGACATAGTGTTACTGCGATAACACGGAAGTGAATTAAAAGTGGCTGCGTTGATCAGCCGCCGGTTCCGAACGTCGACCAGGAGGCTGCTTGCACACAGGAAATCCGCGCCGAGGAGGGGCTGGGAAACTTTGGCCGTAACAAACTCACAGTGAAAACGTTGCCCCCCGAGGCACAACTCCACTCGCCATCTGCCGAAGGTCCGAATTGTGGCGCCATTGGCCGCTTCAAGGGCGGGGCCGTGATTCCCCATCTGCACATCGAGGGTGGACGCGGGTAAAATGCTGCACTGCGCTCTGGTGTCGCACAGAAAACAACGACCGGAGAGGGTATCGGTGATGAACAGCAATTTTCCCGCGTTGCCGATCGCCATCGCGGCTGCGGGGTGCCCGTTCGACCCGTTCCTCGGTGGCCGCAGTGTCAGATGATGCTGGGTTTTTTTTTGGGGGGGGGGAAACTGCAGGGAGGGCGGCAACGCTTCGCCTTCACGCCAAACTGCGCGTGGTAGAAACACAGCCCAGCAGGCTGACGAGCTGGGGCGGCGTCTGTGCGGGATGGGTGCCTCGTGGCAGCGCAGTACTGCCGAGTTACAGCGAAAATGTTGTCAGCCTCCGCCGCGAGTGTTGCGCAGTCTTCAGCTTCAGATCTGGCCAGGGCAGTTTGTACCTGTTCAGGCAGTTGGCTGAGGAAAATTTCGCGGAATACGAAACATTCCTGTTGAGAGCCCGGGAGTGTGAGCATTTGGCTCATCAACTCTGAAGGCTTGGAGTTCCCGAGCCCGGGCACAGCGAGTAATCGACGGGCGCGCTCCGATTTTGTGAGCCCGAAAACCTGCAGTAACCGCACTTTGAGGGTTTCATACTTGCGCTCCGTTGGGGGTTTTTCGAGGAGGCTGACGATCCGAGAGGCGGTAGAGCCGTCAAGTGCGGAGACCACGTAAAGATACTTGGTCTGATCTGCATCGATGTTCCTCAGGGCGAACTGGGCCTCGACCTGAATAAACCACGAGGGCGCTTGCTGCTCCCAGAACTGCGGTAGCTTTAGCAAAACGACGTTTGCCTCCTGCTGTGCTCTTCTTCTGTGAAAACGTTCACAAAAACGGGGTCACCAATGTAGGAATTGCCAAATTCCTACGAATAATTGAGATCGACGCAGGAGAACAATGAGACAGGTTTTTACTCAACGGAGATGCCACGATGACTGCCTGGGCAGTCACGTGGTTTGCGACGTGACATTGCGTTTGCCCGCGTTTTCCTGCTCTCTTAAAGGGGCCACGCCCCGTACATGCAAACTCTATATACAAAACACAGTAATGCCTAACACAATGGTACAGGCTTAGGCTGGTGTTAGAACATCGTTAAAGAGAATTATATACAGTTAGCCAGAGTCATTCAGTGGCTCTGCCACACCCTTGAGATTCTTATGTGTCCCTTCTTTAAACACTTTTTGAAAGTCCAAATATGCCATAATTCTTTCCTTCATTTTATCTAATTTGATTCAATTTATAAAGTACAGGGTCCCCTTTACAAATCCATGTTGACTGTCCTTGTGTTTTGAATGTGTGTCTGTTGTAGACATCGCCTCATTCACTCCCATGTTTTACTTTTATGGGAGTTGACTCCACACTGCCCTATATCTACTTGTATGACAGCAGGACCCAGGAGGAATAACAATGAAACACCCCCCAGTGATGTAAACTGGAAATCAATGTCTTTTGTATGTGTACGTCTTCAATTTCTCTGAAGGCAGATGGAGTAACATTAGATGAGGTGAGGATTGGTTCAAATCATTAAGCTGCTTTATTCCACATTAAGGTAAACTTAGAGCTATATTTATAATCAGATTCACTTACATCTTAGCTTCACGTAATAATGTGAAAAGAAAAACGGGACAGAATCGACATCGCCCATTTTACACGATCGCCCAAAGTCTAAATTACCCCCTTTGATTCTACTCTGGCACATAAACGATGTGAAATTTACTTACTGGAACGACTAACACCACTGAATCCAAGAAGGTATCTATGGCAGACCTAAAATTGTAACAACTAAAGGGCTAATGATCTCGTGTGTCCATTTCATTCGTAGACTGATTTCTCTGCTTGATGGAACTTCCGAGGGAGAATGTCTGTAGGGTTCTCCCTATTTCTCTCTGTAACTTAGGCAGCTGATTGCAGAAACCCTGGAGAATCTGCGTAAATCGTTGTTTTTAGCTCCTTATTCTGTTTCTGCAGGAGTTCTACCAATCTTCTGTGGAAGTTATGATGAGAGACCGGGAGAGATCCCATGGAAGTTCCAGGTGTCCATTTCTAAATGAGCATAGCAAGCTGTTCTTTCCTTTTGTGTACGCCCTTTGCACTGCTCCTCCCTGGTTTCGAAGTGAGTAAGCAAATATTTTGTTGCAATTTAGTGAAGCTTGCTCTTGCTTTTTAGAGGTTGGATTATTTCAAATGGGATGTTCTCCATTTTAAATAAATATTCAACATTTGCCCAGGACTTGAAGAAAATCTCACTGCCTGTCCCTCGCAAGAACAAAATTTTTGTTTTCGAACATTCAGGAAACAGGGGCTTAATTATCAGCAAAGTGATGGAAGGTGTCGTCGATAGTGCTATCAAGCGGCACTTACTCACCAATAACCTGCTCACCGATGCTCAGTTCAGGTTACGCCAGGACCACTCGGCTCCAGACCTCATTACAGCCTTGGTCCAAACATGGATAAAGAGCTGAATTCCAGAGGTGAGGTGAGAGTGACTGCCCTTGACATCAAGGCAGTATTTGACCGAGCGTGGCATCAAGGAGCCCTAGTAAAATTGGCATCAATGGGAATCAGGGGGAAAACTTTCCACTGGCTGGAGTCATACCTAGTACAAAGGAAGATGGTTCTGGTTGTTGGAGGTCAATCATCTCAACCCCAGGATATCACTGCAGGAATTCCTCAGGGCAGTGTCCTAGGCTCAATCATCTTCAACTGCTTCATCAATGACCTACCGTCCATTATAAGGTCAGAAGTGGAGACATTTACTGATGACTGCACAGTGTTCAGTTCCATTCACTGCTCCTCAGATATTGAAGCAGTCCATGCTCGCATGCAGCAGGACCTGGACAACATTCAGGCTTGGGCTGATAAGTGGCAAGTAACATTTGTGCTACACAAGTGCCAGGCAATGACTATCTCCAACAAGCGAGAGTCGAACCACCGTTCCTTGACATTCAACGGCATTACCATCAACATCCTAGGTGTCACCATTGATCATAAACTTAACTGGACCAGCCACATAAATACTGTGGCTACAAGAGCAGGTCAGAGACTGGGTATTCTGCAGCGAGTGTCTCACCTCCTGACTCCCCAAAGCATTTCCACCATCTGCAAAGCACAAGTCAGGTGTGTGATGGAATACTCTCCACTTGTCTGGATGAGTGCAGCTCCAACAACACTGAAGAAGCTCGACACCGTCAGGGACAAAGCATCCTGCTTGATTGGCACCCCATCCACCACCTTAAACATTCACTCCCTCCACCACTGGCACACTGTGGCTACAGTGTGTACCATCTACAAGATACACTGCAGCAAATTGCCAAGACTTCTTCGACAGCACCTCCCAAAACCCCGACCTCTACCACCTAGAAGGACAAGGGCAGCAGGCACATGGGAACACCATCACCTCCAAGTTCCCCGCCAACAACAACAACAACAACAATGTGTATTTATATAGCACCTTTAATGTAGTAAAATATCCTAAGGCGCTGCACTGGAGAATTTTAAGACAAAAAATTTGACCCCAATCCTCGTAAGGTTAAATTAGGGCAGGTGACCAAAAGCTTGGCCAAATAGGTAGGTTTTAAGGAGCGTCTTGAAGGAGGAAAGCGTGGTAGTGAAGCGGAGAGGTTTAGGCAGGGAATTCCAGCACTTAGGGCCTAGGCAACAGAAGGCACTGCCACCAATGGTTGAGCGATTATAATCAGGGATGCTCAAGAGGGCAGAATTAGAGGGGTTGTGGGGCTGAAGGAGATTACAGAGATAGGAAGGGGCAAGGCCATGGAGGGATTTGAAAACAAGGATGAGAATTTTGAAATCGAGGCATTGCTTAACCGGGAGCCAATGTAGGTCAGCGAGCACAGGGGTGATGGGCGAACGAGACTTGGTGCGAGTTAGGACACGGGCAGCCGAGTTTTGGATGACCTCAAGTTTACGTAGGGTGGAATGTGGGAGGCCAGCCAGGACTGCTTTGGAATAGTCAAGTCCAAGTCACACACTATCCTGACTTGGAAGTAGATCGCCGTTCCTTCATTGTTGCTGGATCAAATTCCTGGAACTCCCTCCCTAACAGCACTATGGGAGCACCTTCACCTCACAGACTGCAACAGTTTAAGAAGGTGGCTCACCACCACCTTCTCAAGGGCAATTAAGTATGAGCAATAAACGCCGGCCTTGCCAGCAACGCCCACATCCCAGGAACAAATTTTTAAAAATTAAGTCTGAGGTCCATGCTGCAGTGTGACATCAGGACTGAAAAGAGTTTGGGAGAAGACGTGATAAATCAAGGAACAGTGGTTAGTTGAAGCCAAGTTTGCTATTTTTTTAAAAAGTTAACTAATATTTTCTGCAAGAACATTTCCAATGAATCCATCAAGTATTTGAAAAAATGAACTTCTAAGCTGCTGCTCTGATGTGGAACACGCAAAATAGTTAATATATTTATACACAGTGATTACATCCATTTTGGTTGAAGAATGATGCACTTTCATTGAACAGCAAAAAATTGTTCATGTGGGCCTGCTTAACGTCACCCTGAAGTTAGCTGACAGAAACTAACCCCTCTGATTCATTAAAACACTGTGTCTATGTCGGCAGGATACTGTGTCTATAGCATACTAAAATATTTTCATACATTACAGACAATGCTGTCAAATTTGACATCCAGTCTAGCAGGTACAGTAAAATCTCATTAAGGAAAGTCAATGCAGGCACTTACATGGAGATATTGATGTGGGCAACAAATCAACCTACCCACTGCTTGTAAACATTATGTGGACTGCTCCATAAAGGAGAAATCCTGACAAAAGTAGGCTCTGTACAGGAGCATAGAATCATAGAATGGGGGAAAAATTCAGTATCGCCCCATTTGGGGCGCAATTATCTGCCGGGCGCAAAAATTAGCGCCTGGTGCTAATTATCACCTCTGACTGCAAACTTGGCTTTTATCGCCCCTGGAGGTGATTGGAGCGCTAAATCAGGCGCTTCACACCTACCTTAAGGCACAAGGAAGGACCTCATGGCGTCCAAAAGCGACTCAACCTCTGCGGAAGGGGTCCCTACCCCCGCCTTTTGGGCTGGGGCTGTGGGATGCTTTCCCTTGTTATCCTTCCAAGGGTTCTTACACTCCTTCCACCAGTGACCAGCCTTCCCACACCCGTAACAATTGGTCTTTGTGCTGGGGGGGTTACTCCCTTCCTGGTGCCACTCTTTCCTACCCGGTCCAGGTTTTACCTCATGCAGCTTACCCTTGGGTGGGTGTGCATCGGCTCCCCTACCATTTTTATAGGCCAGAATGAGCTGTCTAATTACCGTGATCTCTGTGGCCTGGGGATCTTTGGGGTTGAACCAGGCTTCTGCCTTGGCCCGGATCTGTAGCAAGCTGTTCGCCACTAGACAACGGAGCCAATGCGTCAGAGAATCCCCGTTCAGGAATCCCCGGTCCCGCGTCCCCGGGCAGGCTTTCCGGTATACCGGCCACAACCGGTCCGCAAAAGCCTGCGGGGTCTCCCCTGAGAGCTGTACCGTCTTCTCCACGCAGGAGAAAGGACTTCCCTCATCCATCCCCATGGCCTCCAGAACCGCATCTCTAAGCTCCTTGTACCTGCTCTGTCCCCTCTTACACTCTTCGAGGGGGATTGGAGGAGATTACTCTCCAGGGAGAATAGCAGCATCTTGGCCTTCTCAGTGTCATCGCAGTCGTTGATGCTGGTGGCCTGCTCTATTTCCCTGAAGTGGAACGAGGGGTCTCCCTTGGCGGAAAGCTTCGGGACATGGTTGACCATAACCCATAGCTGTTGGGTGTTAAAGGGTAATACGAACTGGTTTTGGAGGGGTCCCTCATCTTCGCCATTGGCGGGTGGGACATAGCTCCGATGCCGTGCTGGGCACATCGGCTCCGGTTCCGGCTTTTCGGGTGGGGGTTGCTCTACCTCCACCTCCGGCTCCACGGTGGGCTCCACCTCCCCTTGCTGCCAAACCTCGCTGAAAATTGGCGCTATGGGTGGTGGTCATGAGATCTCCTCTCTTTCAATCGGGTTGTCCCTAGACACGACCGGTGACACTGGAA
Source organism: Somniosus microcephalus (assembly GCF_052327205.1). Classification (NCBI taxonomy): domain Eukaryota; kingdom Metazoa; phylum Chordata; class Chondrichthyes; order Squaliformes; family Somniosidae; genus Somniosus; species Somniosus microcephalus. The sequence goes on from NC_140988.1 coordinate 38,287,938, forward strand.
CTGTTCTCCCCTCGTTCCCCATAAAATCTGCCCCACATGCCTTTGGGCTTATGAGGCATACCATGCCTTTTGCCTTCCGGAGGGCCCGGCTCAGATTTTCTATCCTCTCTTGGCAGAGGCCGTGGTCTGCCTCCTCAAACCCCTGTTCATTTGCTAGCTTGTAAGCGGCTTTTACCTCCTGAACTTTCTCTTCCTGTTCCCTAACTTGCCTTGCCATGCGGGCGTTTTTCTCCCACAACCTTGACTCATTTCCCTTGGCCTCGGTGACTTGACACCGTAGGTATTCCAACTGCGCCTTGTGTTCCCTTACTAGATGTACTCTTTCTTGGTTCAAAGCCTGCAGAGCCACTAACAACTTTTCCCCCACGAGAGCCTTATCCTGGATCTCCAGGGCTGACTCCTTTAACTCGATTGCCTGTGCGGCAACAAGCCCGTCCAGAAGCTGGATCTGCTTTTTAAAGCACATCAGCCAAACTGCCTTCTCTAAGGACTTCTTGTGTTCCTTTCCCTCTGTCCACTTGGCTGCTGCGTCTACCGGACGCCCAGCCTTTAACAGTGGTGATCCACTTCTTAGTGATATTCACCTTGCTAAAAACATAATCAGAAATCCTTTCCTCCATCACGGTTCGCTCATCCGAACCACTGTCTGCCGTATTGCAACATTGTTGCCGGTGTCCTGCCACGGTCGCCATTTCTGCAGGGGGTTTTGCACAGGCGTGTTCGGGTCAGTCAGCTTTGCCTCTGACTTTCTTCCTTGAGCGGTTCGAATCGCTCGCCCCCTGGGTTCTGGACACCGGACTTAGATACAGGCAGCGATACAGAGAAGACTCGAGTAGACAGGTGGTTGGATGCAAACAAACCAAGATTTTTATTGAAGAGAAAAACTTGATACAATCTTATGGAAAATTATTAGTGTACTCTTCTACAGGCAAAAATTACAAGAGAGTCATAATAATACTATACTCATATATATATATATATATATATATACATATATATATATATATACAGGGAATGGTGGACACACGGCACATCAAGGGAAAACAACTATCTTAACAATCCCCTTATCCTTATCCCACCCCCTATACCTAACTAGGTTAAGCTATGAGGGGGTCAGAATTCATGCTCACCAATCAAAAGGGTTTGTTAGACTCAAAACAGCAGTTGGGTTCGATGTTCGCTCTTGGTGCTCTCTGGAGTCTGCCGTCGTCACGTGGGCTCCGGGTGCTGCAAGGGCGTTGTCCAGGTTCGAGTACCCCAAAGTTACAGTCTCTGCTTGGGTACTTTACCTTGCAGGGATGGTTCTTCGCCGACAGCTTGAGTTTGCATGAAGACAGTCGCAGGTCGGCTGAGGCTGAAAGCCCGATGATTTGAAGCCTACCCTCAGTTGGCCTTCCCCGGGTGGTCTTCCCTCCTCCTCCCCTCGTCGCGTCCCGCTTCGCCTGGCCTGAATTGCCCATGTTCGCCCGACCCGGTGTCGGGGCGAGTCCAGGTAGAGTGGGAGAGGGCACGGGCAAAGGCCAGGGGGTAAGCGCCTGATGGGGGAAGAGCGGCATCCACGACGGCGAGGGGCCAAAGAGCCAGGGAGCGGCAGTACCGACAGCAGCAGAGCGGCAGGAGAGCAGAGCCGGAGTTCCTTTTTCTTTCGATTGCTATCTAGGGACCTTCAGTTATACCTTCGTCGAAAAACCCTTATCTGCGCGCCAAATCAGGTTAGTTCTTTGTTTTAATTTTGGCGGGCTAGTTAAAATAATGGTAGCAATCTATGCTGACGGTTTTTTTAGATTGCCGGTAATTGCGTCTACCAGCCTGATAATTGACTCGTATTGTCCTGAAAGTCTTTGATGGGCTTGTCTAGCCTCGATGGATGTGTTTAATCTGTTTCTGATTATGTATGCAGGCTGTTTGACGGCTTTAACTGTAGGCCTCATTGAAATTAGATCTGCCTCCAATTCGGCCTAATACATAATTCACAGTTTTGTCTGGGTCCCAAAACACAAAGTTCTTTTCACAGGAAACCTGCAGCCTTAGTTTCGATTTCCCCAAACTGTCTGTGCTGCAGAATCCATTTTGGAGACCCGTAGGCTTTCTGCCACGAGGCACGGACGCCATCTTGGGTACCCTTTTTTTAATTTCAAAAAAATGTCCACGCAGGGTCCTTTTTATCGATAATAACCTTCGGGAAGATGCACAAATTTTGTAAATCTTACAGGCGCAAACATTGCCGCGCACGGGCGCTAGTTGCTTTGCGCCCCATTAGCGCCCTCTTAAGGCGCTAACAGGAGGCACAAACCAACTGAATTTTTCCCCCATGGAATCTTACAGCACAAAAGGAAGAGCTGGCACTTCGAAAGAGCTGTTCAATTCAGTCCCACACCCCAGCTTTTTCCCATAACTCTGCAAATTAGTCCTCTTCAAGTACATGTCCAAATGCCTTTTAACAGTTCCTATGGAATCTGATTCCATTATCCTTTCAGGTACTGCGTTCCAGATCTGAACAACTCTCTGTTTCTCCTCATTTTCCCTCTAGTTCTTTTGCCAATTATTTTAAATCTATGACCCCTGGTTACTGGCCCACTTGCCAGAGGAAATAGTTCTCCCTACTTGTTCTATCAAAACTCTTCATAATGTTGAATGGCTCTATTAGATCTCGCCTTAACCTTCACTGTTCTAAGGAAAACAATCCCAGCTTCTCCAATCTCTCCACCCACTCCAGAGACTTGAGCACAAAAATCTAGGCTGACACTCCAGGGGAGTGCTGAGGGAGTGCTGCACTGTTGGAGGTGCCGTCTTCCAGATGAGACGTTAAACCAAAGAGTCTGCTATCTCAGGTGGATGTAAGAGATCCTATGACACTATTTCGAAGAAGAGCAAGGGAGGTATCATTGTCAATATTTATTCCTCCACCAACATCACTAAAACAGATTATCTGGTGATCATCACATTGCTGTTTGTGGGACCTTGCTGTGCGCAATTTCGCTGCCGCGTTTCCCACATTACAACAGTACTACACTTCAAAAAGTACTTCATTCGCTGTAAAGCACTTAGGGACATCCGGTGGTCGTGAAAGGTGCTATATAAATGCAAGACTTTCTTTCATCTTTCACATAACTGAACTCCCTCATCCCTGGTATCATCCTGGTAAACCTTTTCTGTATCCTCTCCAGGGGCTAGACATCCTTTCTAAAAAGTGTGGTGCCCAGAATTGTACACAATACTCCAGCTGAGGCCTAACCGGAGATTTGTAAAGGTTTGGCATGATGTCCTTGTTTTTGTATTTAATGTTCCTGTTTACAATGCCAATTATCCTATACGCTTTCTGAACAGACCTATCAACTGGCCCTGCCACCTTCAAAGATTTGTGAATATGCACCCCCAGATTATACTGCCTCTCCATCTTGTTTCTCCTAAAGTGCATCACTTCACACTTATCTGCGTTAAATTGGATCTGCCATGTGTCTGCCCATTTCACCAGTCTGTTTATGTCCTCCTAAAGTCTGCTACAGTACTATCATGCTCACTATTTACCATGTTGCCAAGTTTTGTATCGTCTGCAAACTCTGAAATTGTACTCCCTATATCCAAGTCCAGGACATTTATATATAACAAAAAAAACAATGATCCTGGGGGACCCCACTGCATACTTCTCACCAGACAGATAAACATCCATTCACCACTACTCTCTGCCTCCTTTCCCTTAGCCAATTTCATACACAAGTTACCACAGTCCCTTTAATACCATGTGCTTCTATTTTCCGAATAAAACGAGGTAATTTATCAAATGCTTTTTGAAAGTCCATATATGCAACATCTACTGCACTACCTTCATCAACCCTCTCTGTTTCTTCATCAAAGAACGCAATCAAGTTAGTCAGACATGATTTGCCATTAACAAATCCATGCAGGCTGTCCCTTATTAACCCATGCTTCTCCAAGTGAGAATTAATTTGGTCTCGACAATGGTCTCTAATAATTTCCCCACCATTGGCGTTAGACTGATTGGCCTGTAATTACCAGGTTTATCCCTCTCTCCTTTTTTGAATAAGGGTGTAGCATTTGCACCTCTCCAGTCCTACGGCCCAACACCAATATCCAAGGAGGGTTGAAAGAGAGTGGTCAGAGATTCAGCTATCTCCATCCTAGCCTCCCTCAACAAACTAGGATGAATCCCAGCAGGACCAGGTGATGCCAACCTATTTAGCACCTCCTTTCTGTCTATTTTTATACTATCCCCTCTCCACTACTCAGACATTAACTTTATCCTCTTCTTTTGTGAAGACAGATGCAAGGCAATTTAGACAAGTTGAGTGAGTGGGCAAATACATGGCAGATGCAGTATAACATGGATAAATGTGAAGTTATCCACTTCGGTAGGAAAAAAAGAAAGGTAGAGTATTATTTAAATGCTGATAGGCTGGGAAATGCTGATGTACAAAAGGTCCTGGGTGTCCTTGTACACCAGTCACTGAAAGCAAACATGCAGGTGCAGCAAGTAGTTAGGAAGGCAAATGGTATGTTGGCCTTCATTGCAAGAGGATTTGAGTACAGGAGCAAGGATGGTTTACGACAGTTGCACAGGGCCTTGGTGAGACCACACCTGGAGCACTGTGTGCAGTTTTGGTCTCCTTACCTAAGAAAGGATATAGTTGCCATAGAGGGAGTGCAGCGAATGTTCACCAGACTAATTCCTGGGATGGCAGGACTGTCGTATGAGGAGAGATTGGGTCGACTCGGCCTGTATTCACTAGAGTTTAGAAGAATGAGAGGGGAACTCATTGAAACGTATAAAATTCTGACAGGGCTAGACAGACTGAATGCAGGGAGGATGTTTCCCCTGGCTGGGGGGGCCTAGAATGAGGGGTCACAGTCTCAGGATACGGGGTAGGACATTTAGGACTGAGATGAGGAGAAATTTCTTCACTCAGAGGGTGGTGAACCTGTGGAATTCTCTACCACAGAAGGCTGTGGAGGCCAAGTCACTGAATATATTTAAGAAGGAGATAGAGAGATTTCTAGTCACAAAATGCATCAAGGGGTATGGGGAGAGAGAGGGAATATGGTATTGAGATAGAGGATCAACCATGATCATATTGAATGGCGGAGCAGGCTCGAAGGGCCGAATGGCCTACTCCTGCTCCTATTTTTCTATGTTTCTATGCTCATTCAGTATCTCCGTCATGCCCTCAGCCTCCACAAGAAGATTTCCTTTTTTGCCCTTAATCAGCATCACCATTCCTTTAACTATCCTTTTACTTTATATATGTTTATAAAAGAATTTTGGTTCCCGTTTATGTTACCTGCTAATCGTTTCTCATACCTCTCTCTTTGCCCTACTTATACCATAGAAACATAGACATAGAACCATAGAAGATAGGAGCAGGAGTAGGCCATTCAGCCCCTCGAGCCTGCTCCGCCATTCAATGAGATCATGGCTGATCATCCAAATTCAGTACCCTGTTCCTGCCTTCTCTCCATATCCCTTGATCCCTTTAGCCTTAAGAAATATATCCAACTCCTTCTTGAATATATTTAATGAATTGGCCTCTACTGCCTTCTTTGGCAGAGAATTCCACAGGTTCACCACACTCTGGGTGAAGAAATTCCTCCTCATCTCTGTCCTAAATGTCTTAGCCCTTATCCTTAGACTGTGACCCCTGGTTCTGGACTCCCCGACCATCGGGAACATCCTTCCAGCATCTAGTCTGTCTAGTCCTGTTAGAATTTTATAAGTTTCGATGAGATCCCCTCTCATTCTTCTAAACTCCAGCGAGTACAAGCCCAATCGACCCAATCTCCCCTCATACGTCATTCCTGCCATCCCAGGTATCAGCCTGGTGAATCTTCGCTGCACTCCTTCCATGGCAAGAACATCCTTCCTCAGATAAGGTGACCAAAACTGCACACAATACTCAAGATGTGGCCTCACCAAGGCCCTGTACAACTGCAGCAAGACATTCTTGTTCCTGTACTCAACCACTCTCGCTACAAAGGCCAACATACCATTTGCCTTCTTAACCGCCTGCTGCACCTGCATGCTTACTTTCAGCGACTGGTGCACAAGGATGCCCAGGTCTTGTTGCACTTCCCCTTCTCCCAGTCTATTGCCATTTAGATAATAATCTGCCTTCCTGTTTTTGACACCAAAGTGGATAACCTCGCATTTATCCACGTTATATTGCATCTGCCATGCTTCTGCCCAATCACCCAAACTGTCCAAATCATACTGGAGTTTCTCGGCATCATCCTCACAGCACACACGCCCACCCAGCTTTATGTCGTCTGCAAACTTGGAGATATTATATCTAGTTCCCTCGTCCAGATCATTAATATATATTGTGAATAGCTGGGGTCCAAGGACCGATCCCTGCGGTACCCCACTAGTCACTGCCTGCCACTCGGAAAAAGACCCGTTTATTCCAACTCTTTGCTTTCTGTCTGCCAACCAGTTCTCTATCCAAGTCAATACCTTGCCCCCAATCCCATGTGCCTTAATTTCACACGCTAATCTCTTATGCGGGACCTCATTGAAAGCCTTTTTAAAATCCAAATACACCACATCCACTGGTTCTCCCTTTTCTATTTTACCAGTTACATCCTCAAAAAATTCCAGTAGATTAGTCAAACACGATTTACCTTTTGTAAAGCCATGTTGACTTTGTCCGATCTTGTCACTTTTTTCCAAGTGCTCTGCTATTACATCCTTTATAATGCACTCTAGCATTTTCCCCACTACCGATGTCAGGCTTACCGGTCTGTAATTCCCCATTTTCTCTCTACCACACTTTTTGAACAGTGGGGCAACATTAGCTACCCGCCAATCCATGGGTACTGTGCCAGAGTCTATCAAATTTTGGAAGATGACCAGCAATGCATGTATCATTTCTAGGGCCACTTCCTTAAGTACCCTAGGATGTAGATTATCAGGCCCTGGGGGTTTATCGGCCCTCAATCCCAACAATTTCCCTAACACCATTTCCCTACAAATACTGATTTCTATCAGTTCCTCCCTTTCATTAGACCCTATGTTCCCTGACATCTTTGGGAGATTATTTGTGTCCTCCTTTGTGAAGACAGAACCAAAGTATGTATTTAATTGGTCAGCCATTTCTTTGTTCCCCATTATAAATTCCCCTGATTCTGACTGCAAGGGCCCTACGCTTGACTTCACCAATCTTTTTCTCTTCACATATCTATAAAAGCTTTTACAGTCAGTTTTATGTTCCCTGCAAGCTTACTGTCATACTCTATTTTCCCCCTCTTAATTAATCCCTTTGTCCTCCTTTGTTGGATCCTAAACTGTTCCCAATCCTCAGGTTTACTGCTTTTTCTGGCCAATTTATATGTCCTCTCCTTGGATCTTACGCTATCCCTAATTTCCCTTGTTAGCCACGGTGGAGTCACCTTTTTTGTTTTATTTTTATGCCAAACTGGGATGAACAAATTCTGTAGTTCATCCACGCGATCTTTGAATGTTTACCATTGCCCATCCACCATCAACCCTTTGAGTGACATTCCCCAATCAATCCTACCCAACTGGCACCTCATACCATCGTAGTCTCCTTTATTTAAATTCAGGACCCTAGTCTCGGAGTCAACTATTTCACTCTCCACCTTAATGAAGAATTCTATCATATTATGATCGCTCCGACCCAAGGGGCCTCACACAACAAGATTGCTAATTATTCCTTTCTCATTACATAATACCCAGTCTAAGATGGCCTGATCTCTAGTTGGTTCCTCGACATATTGGTCCAGGAAACCATCCCGTATACACTCCAGGAATTCCTCCTCCACAGTATTGTTACTAATTTGGTTAGCCCAATCTATATGTAGATTAAAGTCACCCATGATAACTGCTGTACCCTTATTGCACGCTTCTCTAATTTCCCATTTAATGCCATCCCCGACCTCCGTATTACTGTTTGGAGGTCTATATACCACTCTAACGTTTTCTGCCCCTTGGTATTTCTCAGTTCTACCCATACAGATTCCACATCATCAGAGCTAGTATCCTTCCTTTCAATTGTGTTTATCCCCTCTTTAACCAGCAATGCTACCCCACCTCCTTTGCCTTTCTGCCTATCTTTCCTGAATATTGAATACCCCTGGATGTTGAGTTCCCAGCCTTGGCCACCCTGGAGCCATGTTTCCGTAATCCCAATCATATCATATTCGTTTACCTCTATTTGCGCAGCTAATTCATCCACCTTATTACGAGTGCTCCTCGCATTAAGACACAAAGCCTTCAGGCTCGTTTTTTTAATGCTCTTAGATCTTTTAGAATTATTATTTACTGTGCCCATGTTTGATTTAAACCCTTGATTTCTCTGCCTGTCACTTTTGTTTTTCTCCTTCCTGTCTTTTGCTTTTATCCTTGTTTCCCTTTCCTCTGTTTCCCCGCTCAGGTTCCCAACCCCCTGCCATTTTAGTTTAAACCCTCCCCCAGAGCACTAGCAAACACTCCCTCTAGGACATCGGTCCCGGCCCTGCCCAGGTGCAAACCGTCCAGTTTGAACTGGTCCCACCTCCCCCAGAACCAGGAATGTCCCAGGAATTTGAATCCCTCCCCTGGCACCATTCCTCTAGCCACGTATTCATCTGAAATATCCTTCTATTTCTACACTGACTAGCACGTGGCACTGGTAGCAATCCTGAGATTACTACCCTTTTTCAATTTTCCCCTGCACTCTCTGTATTCTGCCTGATTTTTGATTATATTCTGTACCTGATATTTGTCATAAACCTCCTTTTTCTGTTTTATTTTAATCTCTATTTCCTTTGGCAACCAGGGAGCTCTAGCTTTGGATGCCGCATCTTTCCTCCTTATGGGAACATGCTTGGTTTGTATCTGAACTATCTCCACCTTGAAGGCCAGCATTGCTCATTTACTGTTTTCTTTGACAATCTCTGTCCCAGTCCACCTGTGCTAGATCCCTTCTCAAATCACTTACAGTTGGATATTTTCACCTTTGATTTTTCTTTGTCCCTTTCCATAACTACTTTAAACCTAATTATATTATGATCACTATTACCCAAATGTTCTCCCATTGAAAAACACTCCTACTTCATTCCTCAGAATTAAATCCAGCACCACTTCAATCCTTGTTGGGCTAGAAACATATTGATTAAGAAAGTACTCCTCTACACATTTTAGGAATTCTTCACCCTCCTTGCCCTTTACCCTTTTTCATCCAGTCTATATTAGGGTAATTGAAGTTCCCTACTATTCCTGCTCTATTATTTTCAAACTTCTCTGAAATTTGCCTGCAGATTTGCTCCTCTATCTCCTTCTCTCCATTTGGGAATGTTTGGTAAACACCCAGCAATGTAACAGATCCTTTTCTGTTCCTTAACTCTAACCAAATAGATTCAGTCTTTGCACCCTCTAGTATATTATCCCTCTGTAGAACTGCAATATTATCCTTAATCAATACGGCCAACCATCACCCCATCCCCACCCTCCTTTCTTTTTTCCTTCCCTCTCCCTCCTGAATACATTGTAGCCAGGAATGTTTAGTTCCCATTCCTGCCCATGTTTAAGCCAAGTCTCCGTTATAGCCACTTTATCATAACCCCATGTGGCAACATGCGCCTGTAGCTCGTCAACTTTATTTGTAACAGTCACTGCATTAACACACATGCATTCGAACACCATGCTAGTCTGCTTTGCTTTTTTTCTCCACTTATTCCCAGGGCTGCTTTTTCTACGGATTCTTCTCTTTTAATATCAATGGGGCTACTTGGCTGATGAGGGCGAGAGATTCCATTTTAAGTAAGTTTTTAATTCAGTATTAATGCGCTGATTATAGTGACAAAAGAAAGAAAGCAAGACTTGCATTTAAATAGCGCCTTTCCCAACCTCAGGGCACCCCAAATTGCTTTACAGCCAATGAATTAACGTCACTGGCAGCCAATTTACACACAGCAAGCTCCACAAACAGCAATATGATAATGACCAGATAATCTGTTTTAGTGATAAGTATTGGCCAGGACACCAGGGATAATTCACCTGCTCTTCTTCAAAATAGTGGTCATGAGATCTTTTATGTCCACATGAGAGAACAGATGGGGCCTTGATCTCATCCGAAAGACGGCACCTCCGACAGTGCAGCACTTCCTCAGTACTGCACTGGAGTGTCAGCGTAGATTTTTGTGCGCAAGTCTTTGGAGTGTGACTTGAACCCACAAACCTTCTGACTCAGAAGTGAGCGTGCTAGCCACTTTTTTTTTGCTACCCACTTTTTTTTTTTATTACAACATCATGATCATTTCATTGTATGATACAAATCAATTCCGCTGCTCTGCACAGCCATTCCGCCACCACATTTTAACATCAAAACCTGAAGTTTAGTTTGTCTCCTGTAACATATATTAATCGATTGTACTTTAAAAATTGGTTGTAAAATTCTGTCCTTAAATTCCTTTCTGAATAAAACATCCACAGAGCCTTATAATGATCTTTTAGCTTATATTTAAAATACTCTTAGATTGATTCTCCTCCCCTTAAAAAACAGAGCATCCCTTCTTTGCACAATCACAAATCTAGCCAAACTGAACATTAAATTAATTGCCGCTCCGCTAGACTCGGGCAGACTCTCCTGCAATCCCCATCTCAAAATTGAGTCCCACGGGATTCCCATTCTCGCTCTTCGGTCCCCATCCAGCAACTGTCGAACATAGTACTTAAAGTCATTTAACTGCAGACATAACACCAGTAAATGGGACAGAGTCTCATCTCGTGTCCCACACATTGGGCAAGTTGCCGCCTCCACTCGTCCAATCTTGCACAAGACCGTCATGGTAAAAATCCAGTTAGGAGCCAATTTGAAATCCAGTTCAATCCATTCTGAACATTTAAAATTCGCCCACACTCCCTTCCAAATCCTGTTGAAGTCCAGATGTGGGTATATACCCTGACAAAACTCCTGACCAGCAGGTGCCTTGAATCTCCATTCTCTGAATACCTCATAGAAATCTCAAGTATTACAGTAGTCAAATTGGACCAATTCACCACCTTTCTCCAGTACAAAGCTTGGAAAAGCAGGATGCATTTTACTTCCTTTGGAGATTTCCGCATTTATTTCTTCCATCCAATCCTGTGGCATTGCCCTCACAATCTTCTCATACAGGATTCCTATTGCTTTTCCTTCTACCTCCTGATTCTCCTCCCACACCATGTCCCTCACTATCGCTTCCGGCAACCAACCTGGAATTACCTCGTATAATACATCTTTCACCGATATAATCCCAGCTTTTAAAAAAACCTCTCCTTCGATGTTGACCCACCTGTTCAAAAATAAGGGCTGTTCTAAAAATTCCTCAGCCCCCTTGGGCATAAACTGCACACTCTTTAAAAATTCGGCCCAAGTCTCTACAACCCGCTTATAAAACCTAGGGAGAAGTTTAATCAATTTCAAAAACATATTATTGTATTCCATATACAGTATCCCCTGCCCTCCTATCCCACTTCGTTTTTAAAAATGCTCAAAACAACTCTTCCAAAAACTTGTATTTGACTTCTGAAGAAATCTCTTCACCCATTTGATTCTAAAGGATTTATTTTTCAAATCAATATCTGGAAAATTGAGTCCTCCCTGATTTCTCCGTCCAATGATGGTATTGTATGCCACCAAGGTTGGTTTCCCTTCCCATAAAAACCTCACACAAGCCTCTCGGATGGACTATTCCGCCCACTCAGGAATATCCTCCACCGTCAATAAGTACCATAGCTTAGATAGCAGGAGAGCAGACACCACTGTCGCTCTTCCTTGCACTTTCAGCCACCTTCTTTCCCATCTTCCCAAAATCTTATTAATTTTCATAACCTTCAGTTCCCAATTTAATTGATCCACTTCAGCCCTGTCTTTCTTGCACCCCATATGCACCCCCAGAACTTCCAAAACCTCCACCACCTTAAAGGGACATTCCCCCAACCATTCCCCTCTACCCCTCCCTGCAACCAGGCATTGGGACTTACTATAATTCACTGAAGCTCTACAATATTCCTCCACTACATCCATAGCTTTCCTCACTGACTCCCCATTTCTCAATGTTAAGGTTGTGTCATCTGCATATTGGTGTATCACCGACACCAGCCCAGAACTGGGGACCACAATCCCAAATACACCTTGTTTCTTTCGCATCATGTAACCTAATGGTTCTGCTACCAATGTGTACAACAATGGGGACAGGGGACAACCCTGTCTCACTGATCTCTGTATCGGAAAATACTTGGATAAAAAACCATTACATTTAACACAGCTAAATATGTTTGAATAAAAAATCCTTATCCACTGAATGAAATTTTCCTTGAAACCAAATGCTTCCAAAACCTTCAATAAAAACTCATGAGAGACCCTATCAAAGGCTTTCTCTTGATCTATCTTTAATACATAAGCCTCCCTCCCACTCTCTTCCATGAGCTCTATCGCATCTCGGATTGAGACCACAGAGTCTGCGATGTCCCGGCCTATGACTCCATAGGACTGAGAGGGCCAAACTATCTCCGGTAACTCCTCCTTCAAACGATTTGCCATAACCCTCGCCAAGATCTTATAATCCATATTTAATAATGTGATGGGCCTCCAATTCTTCAGATCCCGTCTATCCCCTTTATTTTTATAAGCTAAGCTTATGATACCTCTTCTCATAGATGGGGCCAGGCTTCCCTCAATTTTAATTTCCTTAAAAACTTCTAAGAACAATGGACTTAAAATCTCAAAAAATTCCTTATAAAATTCTGCACTTAGTCGGACCCTGGGCTTTTCCCCCCCTTCATTCCACTTATTGCTACTTTTATTTCCGCTAATCCTACTACTTTGTCACACATGCTTCTCTCATCCTCCTTTAAACCCTCTTCAATAAAAGCAGTAACCTTCTCCATTGCCAAATTGGAAATGTCTTCTTTAGTATATAACTCTTGATAAAAGCTGCTAGCCGCCTCTAAAATCTCCCCACTTTCATGAATGATCTTCTCCCCAACCTTCAAATCCTCAATTAACGATAATCTCTGTCGCAGCTTCTCTTGCTCTAGAAAATATCTAGTGCATCTTTCGCCCTCCAATGCATCTCTAGCCTTTGCACGGAGAATGGCCCCCTTGCATTTTTCAGCTTGCAATAATTCCCACTCTTCCTTTAGCACCCGGAACTTAGCCTCAGCTCCCTTATCCCCTCCGTCAACTGCTTTACAGACATCTGTAAACCTTTTGTTTATATTCTCTTCTCGATGCCGGTTAGCTGCCGCCCTCTTTTTCCCAAAACGTACCGAAAAAACTTTTACCTCATATTTGAAATTGTCCCACCAAACTCTTCTTTCTTTCAAGAACAAAGGTTCCTTCCGAGCATTCTTTATTATATTTATAATCCCTTCTTTATAAGCAATTTCTTTCAGGTATTGATTGTTTAAAATCCACACCCCTGAACCGATCTTAACTCTGCTGTTCCTAATTCTAAGAACCAAAGCCGAGTGATCACTAAAAAATACTTTTTTTATAATAAATCTCCATCACCTCAGAACTTAACCCTTCCCACATTAACACAAAATCTATTCGGCTCTGTTTTAAAACATCACCCACCCAACCTGCTCTGGAGAACTCCCTTTTTATGGGGTTTCCGGTCCCTCCATAAGTTTCTCAAATTTAAATTTGCCATCATTTTTACAATCATCCCTCTGGAGTTATCATCTTTAAAGATCATCTGGGCTGAAATGTCCATCCGAGATAAAAATACATTAAAATCCCCCACTATACAAGGATTTTCCACCTCTGCCGCTTCAGTGAATAACCCCCGAAAAAACGCGCGATTCTTGCAATGGTCGTTCGGTGCATAGATATTAAAGAGATCGCAATTAAATCCCTCCATTTTTACCCTTAGCCGTAAAAATCTCCCCTCAGTGACCTTGTCCACCAAGGCAGCATTCTCTTCTATGGACAGACTCACCAAAACAGCCACCCCTCTACGGTTATTGTTTGCACAACTTGCAAACACCTCTCCCTTCCAAACCTTCTGAACTCTTTCTAGAATATCCTCATCCCAAAAGGTTTCTTGCAGACACAACAAGTCCGTACCTTTAAAACCCTGCAACAACTGCTGCAATTTCTTCTCACCCCTCAGTCCGTTCACATTAATCGAGACCAATGTAATCATGGCTCCAAAGAAGGGAAGTATGCCTGATAATCTCCCCATCATCTAATCTCTGGCTCTTCCCTCCTCTCATGCTCCTTCTCAACTTTTCGGGCAGCTGTTGCTTTTTCCTGCAGCCTCCGGCTCTTTTTCACCTCCTGTTTGACCCCTCCCTGCTGTTTCAGCCTCTTCCTTGCATTAAGTTTGGGCCCAGGAGCTGCCCTTTCTCCCTCCTTCTGCCCCTCACTAACCTTTCCCTTTCCACATGATGCCACCCCACCCCCGACTTCCATGTCTGTGTCCCCCTCTAATTCCTCACACTCAAGCTCTTCTGCAACCCCCTGTGCCTGCTCCCCGTCAGATACATAATCCTGCTCCCCGTCAGATACTTCATCTCCCATAGAGAGTCTTCCTGCTATCGCAGTTTCTCCCACTGTGCCGCTCCCTTCAACCACATCTCCACCTCTGACCCTTGCACCCTGTTCCCTCTCTCCATGGGACAATGGCGCACCTAAATTGTTCCCTTCTGACGTCTCTATCTCGCCGATCCCATCCTGCTGTCCCTTTAAGGCTCCTGCCTCTTGCACCCTCTCCCCGTCCTGCCCCCTCCCGCTCACCAAGATATCCGACTCCCCGCCTCTCCCCGGAGCACCCACATCCACCACACACCCCGCTCCCGCCACCTCTCCCCCCGCAGACACCAGACTCCCCAGGGGGAGCCGAACCGCACTAAGGCTCGAATCTGCACTCGACCCTCGCTGCCCGCTGCTGTCTTTGTTCCCCTCCACAGCACTCGGCGTGTTTTCCGCCATCTCCATCCCGTCCTCCGCTCCGCCATCCTCTGCCTCTTCCTGTGCTCCTTTCTCCTTTATTTTACCGGCTGTGTCCTCCGACTGCACCGCTCCTCCGGCCATTCCACTCTCATCTCCTGCTCCTTCTCCCATCTCTTCATCACTCATATCGCTCCCTTCTGCCACACACTCTCAGCGGGTGGGGCCTTTGTGACACACCCCACAGCTTGCAGCTCCAAGCAATGTGTCCCGACTCACCACAATTGTAACAGTACAGGTCTGGACAGTTTCTTACGAGATGGTCATGACCAAGACAATAATAGCACACCTTTACTTGGTTATCATGCAGCACATGAAAGTACTGCACTCCTTCCAGTGTCTCGAACTTCATACTGTACGGCAATGACCTCACCCTCTCTGGGAACTGCATCTTTACATACCGGGTTCTGTCTGCTACCTGTGTTCCCGGATAGCACCTCCTCTTTATTGCAGAACAGATTTTAATGTCCCACGACTCCAACTTTTTACTTAGCACTTCATCCTCAATGTAAACTGGCAAGTTTAAAAATGAAACCACCACCTCCTCTGAATATAGCAGAGTCACCTCCAAGAATTTCTCACCAACTTTCAGACTGAGTAACAGTCTTTCCACCTCCTCACGGCCACTGGCCGTCACCTCGAATCCCACATTTGGCTTAGGTCGGCAGGCAAAGCAGCTTCCCTCGCCACAGTCCTCATGAACCACCTGGATAATATCCCAAGCTCGAATCTTCTTATCTTCACACTGCACCACCACCGTGTTTTTTTTACCAAACCTCCTGAGGTCCCGGCCCAAATCTTTGGGCCATTTTTTTTCCTTTCCCACCACAGTTTCTTCCCTAATTAAATTCCTCTCGGGAACATTGTCCTCTGGCCCGGCACTCTGGACCCCTCAGCAGCCATCTGGCTGTTTTTGTGGGCCCAAAAGGCCCTAAAACCTGAAAACCAAACCCCAAAACCCACCACCAACTTTTTACAAAACTCCCTCCAACTCCCAGCTGCAATCAGGCAACCAGTAACACCTGGTTCACTCCTAGCCCCTCCCACCTAGAGAGTGCTGCCCACTGAGCCACAGCTGATGTGAGGGTTGTCAGAGGAAGATGTATGACTGCTGACTGTCTAATATACAGTGCTGCCACTTTTAAAATGTCACTGCACTCTGTTTTAAAGGTTTCATCATTTTAAAAGTATCTGATTTAGAATGATGGCACCAATGTTAGTCTTGACTTCAACTTAAAAGAGTTTTGCAGGCACTTCTGAAGGCAGCAATGCAATTAGAAATTCTGACTGTTGTCCTGTCACAGGTGATTTTTATTTCCCTTCATTGAACACTTCCTGACTCTTTGCCATACTGAAGGTACAAACTGCAGAAATGCATTGTTATCCCCACTACAGAGTAAAAACTGCATAGAAAATATTGTCCCTCCAGTTTGAAAATGATAACCATGGTTTCACTAAATGGGAGAGCTCAGCGCACCCATTTAGTGCATCAATACAGCATTCTCATCACTGGCCCCCACATGGACATTCTCTGTCCACTGGGGCACATACAGCACCCAGAGATAAGACAGTAAATGTTGACTTTCAAATTTCAAAGTTTATGCATGTACCGTGTTTGTTGCTCCTGTGCTGTAGAATTCACCCTGCAATATAAATGGGACAGATTCCACAGCACTTAAAATAAATCAACTGTAATTGAAAGATACAAAGGTGGAATGAAATCAAGTTTTACAATTGTTCCCAGCCAATCACAATCCTCATTGATCCTCATCCATTGCTTAATAAGGACTCAAGATTCATCCCTGATCCAGTATTATTTTTACTTTAGGACCAATTTAACTGACCACAATCATGTTGGCCCAAAATTTGTAATCAGAGACTTCCCGTGGGTGGCTACCTCTGGCCTGTATTTACCTGGTGGCCCGGGAGGTACGGAGGCTTGTAATCCTGGGCCTCTCCGGGTACGCACGGGCAGAGGCCCATGTATCCCGGGGCGCATGCGGTTCACAAGAGCCCCTGGGATCACGTACGCCGGCCCAACCAATAAAAGAAGGGAATTCCCCTTCATACTTATGGGAGTTCCGAATGTATGGAACTCCCATAAGTATGAATGGGGATCACTTAAAAAATACACATGAAATAAATGTTTTAAAAATTACATATTTAAAATTAATGAAAATGCCATTGAATTAAATATTATAAACAAAAAATTATTTTTGGGGGAAAAAAATTATGGGGGAGAAATTGAGTGAGTAGCACCACCTGTTAGCGCCTAAAGAGGCAGTCAGTGGCTGTAGCGCCACTGGCTGCGACTCCCGCGATATTCAGCAGGGGCGCTAATGGTGGCATTAGCCTGTTGCGTTGCGCCGCCACCGATGACGTCATTGGTGTGTGCAGTGCCCCATTCGTGCCCCGTTCACGATATTTGGTAGCGAACGCCGCTGTAGCGCCGTTCGCTACCCGCGCCCGGTTCACGGGGCCTTGCTGCGCCGGCAGCGGCGCAAGTTAAGGTGGAGGTGCGGGGCGGCCGCCTTTTTCAGTGGCCGCCTGCCAGCACCTCCGTCCCCAGCCTCCTGACCCCCCCCCCCCCCGGCGCGGCATTGCCAGCTGTTTCCCGAGAGCCTGGCACTTCTCCTCGGTGCCGGGCTCTTTTGCCGGCACTCGCGATCGGGAATCGCGCTGTTGCAGGCCCCTCCCCCTTAACAATGGGAGGAAGGCCTGCGTGTGGCGCTGCGGCACGTTGTGCTGTGATATTCAGTTTCAGCGCCCTAAGAGGGACGCAGAGCGCCTCGAGCCTCGCCCCGTCTCCCTCGAGGGTTTCTGAAACTGAATTTCTGGCGATCGGTATTACTCCCAACGCAGCACAAAAATCAGCGCCCAGGCGAACTTGGCGCCAGTTTGGCGCCTCAACCCAATTTCTAGGCCTATATGTTTTAACGGGGCTAAAAAATAAACTTACCTTATTGGACAGGGTTTTTAATGTATAAATGAGTGATAAAACCCGTACGACCAGGTTTAGGAACAGCTTCTTTCCCAGGGCTGTCATCCTACTGAACTCCACAAATAAACTCTAAAGCCTGCACATCTGCCAATGTACTTTATTATGGTTATGTTTATGTTAATGTATTACAAGCCAAATGTATGTTGAATGTTTAAATGTCTTAATCTAAATGTACACTCTCGGGAGCCACAAGCCTACATTTTGTTGTACTGCACTTGTGCACTAACAATGACAATAAAAGTTGATTTGATTTGATTTGATTTGATTTGATTTTGTTTCTATTTTATAAAACCAGGCATAAGAATTTCACAGGCAATCAGCGGGCGGAAGTTGGGCAAATAGCAAAACTCTCCACCCGCAGAGGCCCTTTTCCTGGGAATGCGGAGGATCTGTCAAGGTGATTCTTGACAGATCGCAAGTTCCAGGTTTTAGCGCATGCGCTTCGCACACCTAAACCCGGAACTTGTGCGGCCCCTACGGGCGTGTACGCACCTCGTACGCACCCATAGGGGTCACAAAATACGGCCCATTGTGTGTAACTAATCATACACTTGTTATGCTGCACCGTCACCTTGTTTTGGAAGTAGTCAGTGTCGTTGCCAAGACTGACAACACGTGTAGAAATTAACAAGCGTGAGATGAGTGGGACCCTCTTGAAATGTATCAGGTCTATGTGCTATCCCCACATTTTAAAAGCATTCTCAGTAAAATGACAAGATGCATTGTCATTCAGATGAAGACTCAATTTGAGGCGTCACAGCTTTCAGGAACCAGTAAAGTGTAGCTGAATTGAGGGATGTTTTCCTCATGCGCATGTCACAGATTAAAAGACTGATTGACAAAAGGCGCTCGACTGTGCAGCATAAATTTATGACAGTTTGCATATTATATGTAGTGTTCATTAGGGTTGAGTGAGTCAAACTAATCAAAATTCAGTCCATTCAATCAGGCAGGGGCCAAACTTCAGGCTTGAATAAGCTTAGACATTTTTTTAAATCAGGAAAATTGACACTTTTCTAATGCAAACTGCTCCTCCTACAAAAAAATATGCTAGCAAATGACATTAAAACAATCACTTGGGACTTGTACTGCAGTCATGTGGAGTCAATCTGTAAAATGTACAACACACTTGATCAGATGACTAGAACGTTTTGAGCTGTGCCTTGTTGGAGACATAATTACATTTAGTGCTCTCTGCAGTTAAAGTGTAAACGATCTCTACAAAATAACATGTAAAATACCAAAATCTAAGTAGTGATGTTTAACTCTATGTATGCCAAATGATCATATACAAGAACAGGCACATATGTGTATGGGGACAGCAACATCCAACTGCAAATGCAACACTCCGTACCACTTTTAGCTGTCCAAATATTATACAGGCACACTGCAGAATGACCCAGATAAGAGTTCCCTCTGTTTAAAAGCATGTCTGCTCCATGTAGAGCTCTTTCTCTATTCATTTCAGCTGGACTACATCCCAGATAAGAGCAAATGATCTTTCTTTTAAGCATGTTTCTAAATTCAGTTTTGAAGGTCGGATTGTGAAGTAAGATGTGTAACTGCTCACTCTTTAACAGATTTCCTTAAAGCTTTCAAAAAGTTACGGTGCTCTTGTTTATAGCTTTCTCCATTTAAAAATGTCGGGGTAAATTGGCTTCGGGCGCAAACAGCAATCCAGGCGCAAAATTGCATTGGTTTTCAAAATTGATTTTATGGTTCAAGTTTCTGCTCAAACTCATTTGCATAATTCCAAACGTAAAATCTTCCATGAACCAGCACAATCGGGCAGCCTTTTAGAATGTAATTGTTTATTCCTTGATATATTTAGGAGTGGTATCCTGGTGCATTTTTATTAATAAAGCTGAAAATGTATTTATCACAAAAATAAGCAGTTTTAATCAGAGTGTCTAGTCAACCACCTGTGAGTAACCTGATTTTAAATAACTGAAAATGACTTTAAAAAAAACATGCTCAGAACCATTTACTAGTTTCTTTGGTGTACAGTAGTCATTTTTTTTGTGAATTAAATATTTTTGAATATTTAAAAACTTTAGTGTCCTTGCACCTAAAAAAAAAGGATAATTTGAAGAGCCTCCACGAAGGACTGCAAACTGGCACAATTAGCGGAAGCTTGCTATGGAGATTATTCAATCTGGGGGCGCTTTTAGTTTTGTGGGTAGGGCCGGCTTCCAGCGCGATGTTTTGTAACCAGTGCAAAAGATCGATTTGTGCTGGACATAACTTGCGCTTGAAATTCCTCGATCTTTTGCGCTGCTTTGGGCAAATTGCGCCGGCGGAAATTCTACTCCATCTTGTTTCGAGGTTATCAACTCTGATCCTAGGATATGGTTCCAATGAGCATCTCACCCTATTATTAACTATCAAGTAGACAGGTCCCTTTTTTGGCTCCAGTATCTAT
The DNA here is from genome assembly GCF_052327205.1 of Somniosus microcephalus. Classification (NCBI taxonomy): domain Eukaryota; kingdom Metazoa; phylum Chordata; class Chondrichthyes; order Squaliformes; family Somniosidae; genus Somniosus; species Somniosus microcephalus. The sequence goes on from NC_140988.1 coordinate 38,308,312, forward strand.
AGCTCTATAATGAGTGCGTGAGTAGAAACTTCCTCGTTTAACAGATCCCCATTCAAGATCTCTTCATTCATGGCTTTACTGCCTTGAACTGACATTCCAGGACCCCACTGAAAACTACTCCCATCCAATACTCTAGGATTCTCTTAACACCAGAGGTATTCCTTCCTGGATAATGCATTGTTTGCTGATTGACACTCAGCAGTTTCTGTAGGATGCACAAGATTTTGTCTAATATCAAAGGCTTCCTCCAAAGAATGCTTCAGTTGTTGAAATCCAATATTATCTTTAACAAAAACAGAAAGTGCTGGAAATATTCAGCAGGTCAGACAGGAAAACAGGAGTCAGTTGATATTTCACAGCTTGAGACCCATCAGCAGGACTAGGAGTTATTTTACAATGAGCAGTATTTAAAAATGAGCTTGACAGGATAGATGCTGGGAGGCTGTTTCCCCTGGCTGGAGAGTCTAGAACTAGGGGTCATAGTCTCACGATAAGGGGTCGGCCAATTAGGACTGAGATGAGGAGAAATTTCTTCACTCAGAGGGTTACGAAGCTTTGGAATTCCCTATCCTGGAGGGCTGGGGATGCTCAGTTGATGAGTATATTGAAGGCTGAGATAGATAGATTTTTGGGCACTAAGGGAATAAAGGGATATGGGAATAGGCCGGGAAAGTGGAGTTGAAGTAGAAGATCAGCCATGATCTTATTGAATGGCGGAGCAGGCTTGAGGGGCCCATATGGTCTGCTCCTGCTCCTATTTCTTATGGCCCAGAAATTCAGGTCGGGGGCTTCTCGCGGGTGTAAGCCCCCGACCTGCACTTACCTTGCATGCCGGCAGTTGAGCTGTAGGGCCCCTTGGAATTCCGATCCGGGGCCTGGCCCAGCTGCCAGCGCGCAGTGCTTGCATATTCCAGGGGCGCAGTTAGTGCGATGCGTCCCCTGGGAGCACGTGAGCCATGGGCAGCCAATCGGAGGAGGGAAAAGCCCATTCATAAGATTGATAGGTAGGCCTGTCAAAACTTATAAATACTACGGCCCCAAAATAGCAGTAAACCTTCAAATACATTTTTTTTTAAATCACACTTTTTAAATAAACTATAAATTACATTAAATAACTATTTTAAGCAATAATTTAAATTTTTGAAAAAGTAATTTTATATTCTAACGGGGCTAAAAATAAACTTACCTTGCTTTAAAGTATTTAAAAATAATAAACCTGTGGAAAAAATGTTTTAATTTTAATTAATTGACCACTTACCTTGTAAAAAGCAGGCCTTACACCTGCTTTTTACATTTCTAAATCCTGCTTATGATCCCGGGAAAACCTGTAAAAAAATGTAAGTTTGATGCGCACGCGCAGCCTCTCCTGCACGCGCGTTCGACCTCTGAACCCCTTCATTCAGAGGATTGGAAGTGCCGGTTTCCCGCGCATGCACAGTGCATGCAGAAAACCGGCACTTCCATTCGGCCTACGGGTGAGTACCCCGTGCGTACTCACCTGTGGAGAGCCGAATTTCTGGGCCTATGTTCTTAAAATTTAAGGGCAAGGGGAGGGAAAAAGAAAAAAACACAAACACACAGGCAAAGAAATAAAATGGCCCATGAAGTGCCTGAGTAGAGAACAGTACTTCATTGATTAACTGGAGACAAAATGAGGCATAATGAGAGAAAACAAAGAAATAAAAGAGGGTGTAAAAATTGCTAAAGCGGGGGAGGGGAGGTAGAAAGGGAAGCATGATAAAGCGGCAATGCAGAGCACACTCCAGTGGCCTGGGAGTCTGGTGAAACGAAAAGCAATTCGACACTAAGGGATTAGACCGTGCTGCCCACCCACCTCCCCCACAGTGTTCCGACTGGAGAGCCCCACCCAATAGCAACCCGCTCCCTCCCCTGTGGCCAGAAACACCGCCACACCAATACCACATTGCCAACACCAACTGCCAGAGAAAAATTTCCAACTTATTGTGTATTTCCTGCTTTTTCCGTTTTTGTTTTCAGACTTACAGCATCTGCAGCATTTTGTTTTTTTGTTTATCCTTAACAGATGCTCGAGCATTTCTCAAGTTGTGTTCAATGCTTCTGTGACTGACACAGACATCTCTTAAATGACACTGAATATATAATTTGACCGATACGCCAAGGCTTTCTTAACTAACACTGAAATGTCTCCAGACAAAAGATCCACAATTTTTCCGTTAGCTAAAAGACTCCGGGCTAGAAATTCGTTTTGGGCGGTGACACAAAACAGGCGGTATCATCGGACGCGCGTTATACTGGGAAACGGATCCGATACTGGGAGACTGGGAGACCGATCCGATACTGGGAGACCGATCCGATACTGGGAGACCGATCCGATACTGGGAGACGGATCCGATACTGGGAGGCGGATCCGATACTGGGAGACTGATCCGATACTGGGAGACCGATCCGATACTGGGAGACCGATCCGATACTGGGAGAATGATCCAATTCTGGGAGGTCAATCCGATACTGGGAGACGGATCCGATACTGGGAGACGGATCCGATACTGGGAGACCGATCCGATACTGGGAGGTCGATCCGATACTGGGAGACGGATCTGATACTGGGAGACCGATCCGATACTGGGAGACCGATCCGATACTGGGAGACCGATCCGATACTGGGAGACCAATCCGAAACTGGGAGGCCAATCTGATACCGCCCGTTTTGTGCCAGTATATTGGGAGGCTGATCTGATACTGCCCGTTTTGTGCCAGTATATCGGGTGACCGATCAAATACCGCCTGTTTTGTGCCAGTATATTGGGAGGCCAATCTGATACCGCCCGTTTTGTGCCAGTATATTGGGAGGCCGATCTGATACCGCCCGTTTTGTGCCAGTATATTAGGAGACCGATCTGATACCGCCCGTTTTGTGCCAGTGTATTAGGAGACCGATCTGATACTGCCCGTTTTGCGCCAGTATATTGGGAGGCCGATCTGATACCGCCCGTTTTGTACCAGTATATTGGGAGGCCGATCTGATACTGCCCGTTTTGCGCCAGTATATTGGGAGGCCGATCTGATACCGCCCGTTTTGTACCAGTATATTGGGTGACCGATCTGATACCGCCCGTTTTGTGCCAGTATATTGGGAGGCCGAGCAAATACCGCCCGTTTTGTGCCAGTATATTGGGAGGCTGATCCGATACCGCCCGTTTTGCGCCAGTATATTGGGATCACGATCTGATACCGTCCGTTTTGTGCCAGTATATTGGGAGGCCGATCTGATACCGCCCGTTTTGTACCAGTATATTGGGAGGCCGAGCAAATACCGCCCGTTTTGTGCCAGTATATTGGGAGGCCGATCCGATACCGCCCGTTTTGCGCCAGTATATTGGGATCACGATCTGATACCATCCGTTTTGTGCCAGTATATTGGGAGGCCGATCCGATACCGCCCGTTTTGTACCAGTATATTGGGATCACGATCCGATACCGCCCGTTTTGCGCCAGTATATTGGGATCACGATCCGATACCGCCCGTTTTGTACCAGTACATTGGGATCACGATCCGATACCGCCCGTTTTGTGCCAGTATATTAGGAGACCGATCTGATACCGCCTGTTTTGCGCCAGTATATTGGGATCACGATCTGATACCGTCCGTTTTGTGCCAGTATATTAGGAGGCCGATCTGATACCGTCCGTTTTGTGCCAGTATATTGGGAGGCCGATCTGATACCGTCCGTTTTGTGCCAGTATATTGGGAGGCCAATCAGATACCACCCGTTTTGTGCCAGTATATTGGGAGACTGATCAAATACCGCCCGTTTTGCGCCAGTATATTGGAAGGCCGATCTGATACCGCCCGTTTTGTGCCAGTATATTAGGAGACCGATCTGATACCGTCCGTTTTGTGCCAGTATATTGGGAGGCCGATCTGATACTGCCCGTTTTGTGCCAGTATATTGGGAGGCCGATCTGATACCGCCCGTTTTGTGCCCGTATATTGGGAGGCCGATCTGATACCGCCCGTTTTGTGCCCGTATATTAGGAGACCGATCTGATACCGTCCGTTTTGTGCCAGTATATTGGGAGGCCGATCTGATACCGCCTGTTTTGTGCCAGTATATTGGGAGGCCGATCTGATACCGCCCGTTTTGTGCCAGTATATTAGGAGACCGATCTGATACCGTCCGTTTTGTGCCAGTATGTTGGGAGGCCGATCTGATACCGCCCGTTTTGCGCCAGTATATTAGGAGACCGATCTGATACCGCCCGTTTTGTGCCCGTATATTAGGAGACCGATCTGATACCGCCCGTTTTGTGCCAGTATATTAGGAGACCGATCTGATACCGCCTGTTTTGTGCCAGTATATTAGGAGACCGATCTGATACCGCCCGTTTTGTGCCAGTATATTGGGAGGCCGATCTGATACCGCCTGTTTTGTGCCAGTATATTGGGAGGCCGATCTGATACCGCCCGTTTTGTGCCCGTATATTGGGAGGCCGATCTGATACCGCCCGTTTTGTGCCCGTATATTAGGAGACCGATCTGATACCGTCCGTTTTGTGCCAGTATATTGGGAGGCCGATCTGATACCGCCTGTTTTGTGCCAGTATATTGGGAGGCCGATCTGATACCGCCCGTTTTGTGCCAGTATATTAGGAGACCGATCTGATACCGCCCGTTTTGTGCCAGTATATTAGGAGACCGATCTGATACCGCCCGTTTTGTGCCAGTACATTGAGAGACCGATCTGATACCGCCCGTTTTGTGCCAGTATATTAGGAGACCGATCTGATACCGCCCGTTTTGTACCCGTATACTGGGTGACCGATCTGATACCGCCCGTTTTGTGCCAGTATATTGGGAGGCCGATCTGATACTGCCCGTTTTGCGCCAGTGTATTGGGAGGCCGATCTGATACCGCCCGTTTTGTACCCATATATTGGGTGACCGATCTGATACCGCCCGTTTTGTACCAGTATATTGGGTGACCGATCTGATACTGCCCATTATGCGCCAGTATATTGGGTGACCAATCAAATACCGCCCGTTTTGCGCCAGTATGTTGGGAGGCCGATCCGATACCGCCCGTTTTGTACCCATATATTGGGAGGCCGATCTGATACTGCCCATTTTGCGCCAGTATATTGGGTGACCGATCAAATACCACCCGTTTTGCGCCAGTATATTGGGAGGCCGATCCGATACCGCCCGTTTGGCACCAGTGCCCTTCCTCTATTAAAATCACACGTTGCTCACTGACACAGAAAGCCTTCTCCATGCTTGTAAATGACAATAGGTGTTTCCTGCTGCCTGTTGGAGCGTTTTGTTAATATGTACTCAATAATTTTCTAATCTATACTTAAGTCATCACTTAAAAAACAGTTAAAAATGCTCTGAATAAAAATGGAATGAATTTCCTGATAGAGGCTATGCAATTCCAATAGACGCTGAAGGCTCCCTCTGAACCACATTCTAACATTTCCTAACTGATGCACAAGCCTTTCTCCAATTAGGAATATAGGAAATTACTGGACCATAAAGGACTATGCTGTCCATCTGACTAATCCCAAAAACTGAACACCTCTCAATTGCATGCTCCCTCAAATATCCATCCAGTTCTTGCTTAAATTTTTCCACCTTAACTTCATCCATGGGCAATCCATGCCACATAAATACTGTGGCAACAAGAGCAGGTCAGATACTGGGTATTCTATGGCGAGTGTCTCACCTCCTGACTCCCCAAAGCCTTTCCATCATCTACAAGGCACAAGTAAGGAGTGTGATGGAATACTCTCCACTTGCCTGGATGAGTGCAGCTCCAACAACACTCAAGAAGCTCGACACCATCCAGGACAAAGCAGCCCGCTTGATTGGCACCCCATCCACCACCTTAAAGATTTATTCCCTCCACCACTGGTGTACCGTGGCTGCAGTGTGTATCATCTACAAAATGTACTGCAGCAACTCGCCAAGGCTTCTTTGGCAGCACCTCCCAAACCCGCGACCTCTTCTCTTATGTTCATTAATAAATAGACATTCTTATTATGAACACAGCTAGCTTTTGCTAGACACTTTTATTGAGCACATGTGGACTAGGTACAGTATCTGTAGAGGCTTCCATCTTGACTGCTGCCTTGTGGGTAGCCTAGTGCCTCATGGGTAATGTAGTCTTAATATACATACAGCTGGGTAGTGTAGTCTTATACATACAGCTATATACAGCTCTACGGCTCCACCTAGTGTCCACTATAGAATGACATGTTATTGATCATTACATCTTCCACTGAGAAGGACAAGGGCATGGGAACACCACCACCTCCAAGTTCCCCTCCAAGTCACACACCATCCTGACTTAAAAGCATATCGCCAATCCTTCATCATCACTGGGTCAAAATCCTGGAACTCCCTACCTAACAGCACTGTGGAAGTACCTTCACCACACGGACTGCAGCGGTTAAAGGCGGCTCACCACCACCTTCTCAAGGGCAATTCGGGATGGGCAATAAATGCCGGCCTTGCCAGCAACGCCTACATCCCTTAGAAAACGAGTTTAAAAAAAAAATCCTTTTCACACTCATTTGATGGTGAATGTGTTACACAAAGAGCGCTCTTAAACTCTGGGTCAGTATTGAAAGCTAAAGATCTCGGGACAGAGTTTCCAGCATTAGTGAGTCAACCCAAAAGCTGTCCCTAAAGAATATACCCGAAATTTTCAAACAGGGCTAGAGGCTTCCATTTTGTTTAAATGTAGATTTCTCTCATCTCACTTCCTTTAAGTGACGCAAAGATCTTTTTGACTGACATTCCAAATTCTTTTGATGACACTGAAAGCTTCCTTGATAGATAACTCAGGAATTCTTAATGAATGTCCAAGAATAAACATATCACCTCTTTGTCCCACTGTCACTTCCTTTTGCCTTGCACCATCATCCCTTTTGTCATTTAATCACTCCTACCCTGCACCCTATCACAAACCTTTCCCATCAGTTCTCTCCCTGCACCCACACCACCCCCCACCCCCACACCCCGACACACACACACCATTCACTGGCGCTGTATTTGCTTAAAAGCTGTTCATCTCTAACATCTTCCAGTTCTGATGAAAGTTCATCAACCTGAAACGTTAACTCAGTTGCTCTCTCTACAGATGCTGCCTGACCTGCTGAATGCTTCCAGTATTTTCGGTTTTTATTTGAAATATATTAGATTGATATTTTGGTGTTTTTCCACTCACTTTGGGGCCGATTTTCCCGCAGGTGTGGGGAATTGTCGGGTTCCCCGAATGTCGGGGTTCCCACACGAATGTAAATGGTTCTGCCAGATTGATGCAATTTTCCCTCAATTGGCCAATTCATTTCCAGCATGTGGGAACCCTTGCTAATTGACTATTTCCAGTCAGAAAGTCGCACAGTATGATGTCATCATTCGTGGTGCTTTTAAGGCCCACAGCAAGCATTGCAACCTCTGCAGGCTTCCATACGAACCACACAGGATGGCAGAAGAGACTGCAGCAGCTGTGGCCAGTGCCAGACCCCGAGCTGCCTGCAAATTCGACGAGGCTTCACTGCAGGCATTATTGGATGGGGTGAGGGCCCACAGGTAGGTCCTCTTCCCTAGGTCAGGGAGGAAGAGGCCTCCCACTGAGACCAAGGCTGCATGGATGCAGGTGACAGCAGATGTCAACTCGCTGGGAGTCACCAGAAGAACCTGGATACAGTGTCAGAAGCGATTCCATGAGCTTCACCGTACAGGAAAAGTAACTATGAAGTTTCCATCACCCTCAAACTGATCCCCATTGCCTTTCCCCACCAGCACTCAGCTTTAGCGCTCTCTTCCTCCACATCCCACCACAGTCACATCCATGCACCCTTACCCATTCCCTCTCTCTCTATGCTCACATTCACATAACTATTCCACCATGCAGCCCTCACACTTCCTCTCACTCTGATGCTTTGAGCACAACTGACAACATACAGGGAGGGCCCTTGGTCTTGCAGCCTCACACCATCTTTGTCTCCCTCTAAGTATCTGTGCTATGCAATCTCTACACTCACTCCTTCATTCTCACTCAAACTCCACTTGTCTCCGTCATTGCAGGAAAAGAGAGCTCACAACAGGAAAGAGCGAGCCAGGACTGGAGGAGGCCACCTTAGTAGCCCACCTGACCCCCTGGGAGGAAGGAGTGCTGGAAATTGTCAGGGCTGATTGTGGTGTATGTAACCTGTTCCACCTTAAGAGAACTTAAGCCTGTTCCACCTTAAGAGATGTACTACTTTCTCTGGCTGCTGTATACGTAATACCGGTGGTGTCCACCGGTATATAAGTACTGTGTAGTGATATTGCTGTTAGTATAGCCCTGACCTCCAACTAGTAAAGACCTGTTGAAACGTTATTCTTGTAGTCTGTGTCAGTAATTAATCTTAAATACAACTAGAACACACAGACTTAACAGTGGCGACGAGTCCGATTCTTACCCTGCGGCAGTTTATATCCACGGCGGCTTCGTCCACAGAACGGGCGTCGAAGAGAGGCATCCACCCTCATCACCCTGCTGGAAGACACGTCGCGCGGCAGGCATCGAGAACCCGGAGTGCAGAAGATATCCTGAACTCGAAGCCTCCATCAGCGGCAGTCAGCTATCTTCCTTCTACCTCGGTGGTGGGTAAGCCGGTCAGCGACGCGAGCAGAAAGTCGGCCGCGTTGGCTGTACAGACGGGGAGGGAAGACGGAGGAATAAGGGCGGTGAGATCGATCGCGACCGGAGATGAGGGCCGGGCCGCATTCGGGCCAAAAGGCGCAGCGCGGGGACATCGATCGCGGCTGGTGATAAGGGCCAGGCCGCATTCGGGCCAAAAAGGCGCAGCGTCTGGGGCGACTGAAGGCGCGAGAGCCGCGGTGAAGGCGAACACAGCCGGTGCTAATAACTGGGCTGCAAGAAGGGCTGCGAGGCGCGACATCGGGGAAGCGCAAATGCCTGATGGCGCCGTGGTGAAGCGGAGACAGCGTCGGGGGAGTTACTAACCGCTGGGAAAGGGGAGCAGCAGCGGCACGCCAAACGCCATTGCAGCCAGCGGGTGAAGAAGGCGAGCGCGGGAAAGACCGCCAAGCACGGGAAACCGCCATTTTGTAGGCGGAGGACGAAGACAAGAGCGGGAAGCCGCCATCTTGGAAAAAGGGAAATCACTAAAAAAAATTGCAACGATGCCTAAACATGGGAACATTAATACCTTTGATAGCGACATCGAAGATTGGGCCACGTATGTAGAACGCATACAAAATTATTGTAAAGCAAATAAAATCCCAGATGATGAGAAAGCACTAACTTTATTAAACTTAATGGGTGCGAAGACATACGGGCAATTGAAATACCTTTTATCACCAGATGAACCAGTGGAGAAGACGTTCGAGGAGATTGTTACTGTCCTGAGAAATCATCTAAACCCCACGCCGCTGATGCTAGCGGAACGATTTAAATTTTACAGCAGAAAGCAGCTGAAAGATGAAAGCAATGCTGAATATTTAATGGAATTGCGTAAGCTAGCAAAGTACTGTCAGTTTGGAACGGGACTAACAGATGCACTAAGAGATAAATTTGTGTGTGGATTATTAAAAGAAGATACACAAAAGCGACTGCTCGAGGAGAATGAGCTGACGCTTGAGAAAGCGGTCACTATGGCAGCATCACACGAAGCCGCAGCGAGAGGCACGGCAGTAATGCAGCTACGGTCACTGGAACTCAGTGCAAATCAATTGGTTTTGAGTACTGTAAAATGTTATCGTTGTGGAAAGACAACGCACGATCAGATTCCGCTACAACACAAGGTGGACAATTTCCTAATGGCATATCGAAACGCCGCTCATGCAGTAACTAACCAAAGTCCTGCCATGATGTTTTATAACAGGAGGTTGCGGTCCAGGTTGGACTTGTTAAAACCAAATGTGTGGAGGGAAGTGGTAAACAAACAGTTCCGGCATATTAATAACAAGACCACTCGAAGTTTCGACGTAGGACAACCAGTGTTGGCAAGGGACTATGGAAATGAAAAATGGCAGTCCGGAACAATTCGGGCCAGACAAGGACCTCTGATGTACACAGTAGATATTGGTAACAATGTGATAAGGCGTCATGCGGATCAACTGGTAGAATCGAGAGCAAGGGTCGAACCCATGGGTTGCGACAGAGACAACTGTGGAAGACGTTAATGAACCTGAAGCATCTACCTCGGCAGGGAATGTACCTGATGATGACGTCCAATACATAGGAAACCAACTAGAGGAGTCACCTCAGCAACAAGAATCCGAGACCACTGAAAGGCGTTATCCAACCCGAATCAGAAGGCCTCCTGAGAGACTGAACCTTTGAACTGTTTATACCTGAAGTTATATATGTATATATGTTATTATGTTATGTTAAATGGGGATATGACTGTTAAGCTAAAAAGGGAGGATTGTGGTGTATGTAACCTGTTCCACCTTAAGAGAACTTAAGCCTGTTCCACCTTAAGAGATGTACTACTTTCTCTGGCTGCTGTATACGTAATACCGGTGGTGACCACCGGTATATAAGTACTGTGTAGTGATATTGTATTTAGTATAGTCCTGACCTCCAACTAGTAAAGACCTGTTGAAACGTTATTCTTGTAGTCTGTGTCAGTAATTAATCTTAAATACAACTAGAACACACAGACTTAACACTGATGTGGCTGTGGAAGCTGGGGAAGGAGAGACAGGGGCAGTCCCGCAAGCTGGTGACAGAATAGTTTTCCATCTCTCTCATTGACATGGCATGAGTCGCTGTTATGATTCTGAAGCTACATCATTTGGACCTATGAGCATCTGCAAAATCCAATGTGCATGTAACTTTGGCATCACATCTCTAACTTTCCTTTACTCCCCCACAGGACCATCCAGAGCCCCCGTCCCCACTGCGGAGGAGGAAGAGGCAGAGCTGCCAGACGCCTCAGAGGAAGCTCCAACCTCTGAGGGCGCAGTGTCAGCAGAATTCAGCGCACCCAGCACCAGCGCAGACACTCACACCTCGGTGGGACCTTCGCAAGACAGAGTAGCACTGTCACCTGGTGTATCACAGCTCACAAGTGAGCATCAGCAGATGGTGAAGACAGGGACAGCAGTGGAGAGTCCTCGTTGGAGGGCGCAGGACTCTGCCAGCTCAGCTCAGCTGCATGTCGACCCTCTGCCTCTGGGTCCATCTGCAAGAGAAGAGGTGATGGATCTCCATGCACAGATGCAGGAGTCTCTGGCAGGTTTTGTCTCCAGGGTCGCTGCGAGTGTGGAGCGAATGGAGGAGTCCATAGCGAACATGAGCAGAGCCTTTGTGGAGTCATTGGCGCATGAACGCATCACCATGGAAAGGATGGCTACCTCCGTGGAAAGGATGGCTACAGTAGAGGAGAGGATGGCTACGGCCATGGAGGAGCTAAGTCGCCAGAGTGCTGAAAACATGGTGAGTGTTCAGAATAGACTGACATCTCTGGAGGAGCGAGAAACCAGACCTTCATGGCAGGCCCTCTGAGTAGGACTGCCATTGTAGAAACGGGTCCCCATGGCCCCCCTGATGTGCAGCAAGCTGCTCTCAAGCCACTTGCAGGCACTGAGGGGGACCTTACCCATGAGAGGGAGGTTGGTGGCAGACCTCAAGGAAGTGGGGGCCCCTCTCCAAGCGCTCACACTTCCATGCCACTGCAGAGCCCTCGGTCAGAGCCCCACCAGAATCCACACCCAACGGAGATAGAGGTCTCAACCCCTGCACAGCCGCAGGAGCAGCAGACTGCTGGCAAGCCCTCACAGGCTCACCATCCCAGAGGACGCCCGCCAAAGGTGTCGAGACAGGAGCAGCAGGAAAGTGAGCAGCTGTGCCTAAGCCTGGAACATGTTGCCCCAAGCCTGAAACAACAAGGTCCTGCAACCTACAAATGATGTCTGATTAAATCTTTTCTTTCCTGATTGACCTGCAGCTGATAGTCAGCAATCCGATATTGTTCACGCCAGTTTCCATCAGCGGGGTTCCCACCAGGCGTGTTTAACGTAGGAAAAGGCTGAAAATAGCAAGGGCCCCTTAATATGGCATTATAGATGCCAATTATTCGTGATTAAGGTGCCTAAAGACCACTCCCACCTGCTGCGGGCGGGACTGATTCGGGTCGGACAGAAATGCCTGGGTGAAAATCGGACGGGGCGGGGAATCAAGCGGGGGGGGGGGGTCGCGACCCCCTCTTTTTGCGATTTTCACTCCCCACACACCTGAAAGCCCGCCTGATGGCTCCAGGAAAATCGTCCCCTTTATGTCAGAAATGAATTGCCTGCACTTCCTTCAGACGGTTAAATAAATTGGAGAAACTCCGTGATAATATAAAATGTATATAGTCCATTGAAAGGAGTGACCATTCCGATTTGTTTTATATTCATATATTCCTAATTGCCTTTTCCTGTTTCATATTTTCTCAATATGATAATCTTAATAATAAACCTGTAATTACTGCCTAGTAAGAAAATTATTCAGCGAAATATGAAAGTATGTCTTATGTTTCTTTTCAATTCAGCCATCAGGCCAAGTAACGTCACATGTGAATCTTGTAAGATTCATTAGTTACAAAATGTTAACCATTCTATGATTCTATGATTCAAAAGGCATAATATCAGACCTGAAAACCCAATGTTAATGCATTCTGGTAATTACATTAATGAGAAGTATTCATTGGCTTAACTGAGATCATTGGAGGACGATTACTGAAAGTTTTATTAATATGGGTCAAAATTCATATTCTAATCATAGTAATAGCAATTGGACTACGCTTGTGTTCTAATATGGATGACTATGAATCGTGGTCATTAATGTAATTGTAATTAATTTGGTTAGGCTTATGATCTTTGACTTGTGATGCATATAAAACTATCAAGGTACATTTGAAATAGGGTCTGAATAAACTATTTTAACTTAGCAAAAAATATAATGACCCAGAAATTCGGGTCGGGGGGCTTCCCGCGGGTGCAAGCCTCCGACCTGCACTTACCTAGCGCGCTGGCCGTTGAGCTGTGGGCCCGCGTGGGATTCCGATCCTGGGCCTCCTCCAACTGCCGGCGCGCAGTGCTTGCGTATCCCAGGGGCGCAGTTAGTTCGATGCATCCCCTGGGATCACATGGGCCATGGAGAGCCAATGGTAGCAGGGAAATGCCCATTCATAAAATTGACAGGAAGAGCTGTCAAAACTATAAATACTATAAGCCCCAAAACATCACTAAAACTTCAGATAAATTTTTTAAAAAACATCACATTTTTAAAATAACTATAAATGACATAAAATATCTATTTTAAACAATAATTTAAATTTTTGAAAAAATTAATTACATTTTCTAACAGGGCTAAAAATAAACTTACCTTTCTTTAAAGTATTTAAAAATAATAAACCTGTGGAAAAAAAATTGTAATTTTAATTAATTCACCACTTACCTTGTTAAAAACAGGCCTTGCGCCTGCTTTTTACATGTGTAACTCCTGGAGACTTACCCTCCCGGAGAATGCTGCAAAAAAAATGTAAGTTCCATGCGCACGCGCTGCCTCTCCGGCGTACGCGTTCGACCTCTGAACCCTTTCCTTTAAGGGAACGGAAGTTCCGGTTTCCCGCGCATGCGCAGTGCATGCACGAAACTGGCACTTCCTTTGGGCCTACGGGTGAGTACCCCGTGCGTACTCCCCCATGGAGACCCGAATTTCTGGGCCAATAATTGTTTCATATTATGAGGTATTGATATTACTCTCTTTAGCAACTTGTACATCTCACTGGATTCATGGTGTGGCCTGTTCTGAATTGAAATCAATTATTAGAACTTTAGGGTTTCTTGCACTGAACTGGAGAATTTAGAGTCATAGGGGGAAAAATTTGGTTGGTTTGCGCCTCCCGTTAGCGCCTTAAGAGGACGCTAATGGGGCGCAAAGCAACTAGCGCCCGGGCGCGGCGATGTCTGTGCCGCTCACGAAATTGACCAGACATTTTGCAGCGGCGCTAATCATTACTGCCCCGATCTCCTGTGCCCGCAGATCTTGATGTCAGTCGAGTGTGCAATGCCCTTGTGGCACCCCTGACCGGATATTGAGTGGCGCCCCCCTCCTTTCTGCCTGGCGCAAGCAATGACAGGTAGACTGGAACGTTTCCCAGTCGGTGTGGGGCTGGCAGGGGGAGGGGGGGGGGGCGCTATTTAAAAACAGCCTCTTCCTGGCTTTTTCTGTGGTAGACACTTTTACACCACTCATTCTGACAGAGAGAGAGATTCCTAGAGAGAGAAGGAGAGACTTCTGCATAGAGTCAACGCTGTGTGAAGTAGTTTTGGCTACTGAGCATCACTTTACAGGTACTTTCGGATTTTGGCCTTCATTACTTTGATTACCAAGAGACTTGGGGGGCTGGACTGATTTGGGGCATCGTCCTGCGCCTGCAGATTCAGATGCAACATAGACGCAGAGAGAGAGTAGCAATCATGGCCAGACGGAGGAGGGCCAACAGGCCTCTCTACAGGAGATCTTACCCTCCCAGGGTATTCCGGGAACAATTCTCCTACATTAATTTGTCTGAGGAGCAGTGTTTGCGCAGGCTGTGCTTCAGCAAGGAGGTGCCCACTGAGCTCTGCCACCTGCTGCAGCCTCTACTGAGGACCAGGACGTCTCTGTCGGTGGCAGTGAAGATCACAGTGGCTCTGAACTTTTATGCCACCGGCTCCTTTCAAGCAGCTACTGGGGACATCGCCAATATCTCCCAGTTCACGGTCCATTGCTGCATCCGTCAGGTCACAAATGCCCTCTATAAAAGGAGACGCCAGTACATCTCTTTCTCGATGACCCGGGCCAAACAGCATGAATGCGCATTGGGCTTTGCGAGGATAGCGGGCTTCCCCATGGTGCAGGGCGCCATTGACTGCACGCATGTGGCATTACATGCACCGCATGAGAATGCAGAGGATTTCCGCAACCGCAAGGGGTTCCACTCCTTAAACATACAGTTGATCTGTGACCACAGACAGCTGATGCTCACTGTCAATGCCCGCTATCCTGGCAGCAGCCACGATGCATTCATCCTGCGCCAGACTGCTGTGCCAGAACATTTCCAGGCACCGCATCAGCCAAGTGGAAGGCTTCTCGGGGACAAGGGTTATCCACTGTGCACCTGGCTGATGACACTGCTCCATAACCCCAACACCCCTGCTGAGCCGCGGTACAATGAGAGCCATCTCACCACCAGGAACATCGTTGAGCAGACGATCGGCGTGCTCAAGCAACGGTTCCACTGTCTGGACCACTCAGGAGGAGCCGTGCAGTACTCGCCTGAGCGAGTCTCCCTCTTCATAGTTGTGTGCTGCATGTAAAGTCTGTGGGTTGTGCAGTTAATAAATACACAGACTTCAGAAGTAACAAACAAACAGGTCTTTACTATTCGAAGGTCCGGGTGAATCTGCCCCAGCAATCATGCCACAACACTTATATACTGGTGTGGTCACTATCGGTATTACAGTATACAGAAGCCAAACAAATAGTGCCACCCGAAAGTAGTCCTCTTAAAGGTGAACGGTTACATTCAATAGTTCCCTTAAAGGTAGACGGGTACATACACTACAATCCTCCCTTTTTAGCTTATTACTTACTAAGTCCATAGTGAACATACATTCTAACATATATACAGGTTTATGTAAGACAGTTCATAGATTCAGTCTTTCCGGGGGTTTCCGGATTCTGTCAGAATAACGCCGCAGTGGTGTCGTCATTTCAGGCGGGCTAGGAGGTGTTTCTGGCAAGGTCGATTCGGCTTGAAAAGCCGTGTCAGGTTCAGCTGACTCCAGTATCACTAGATCGGAAGTAGGTGTTCTGGGTATCTCAGTTTCAACATTACCCGGATAAGGTGGTGAAGTCGGTGGCCCATTTGTGGTGGACCCTATGATTTGGTCAACATGGCACCTTATTATATTGTCTCCAATGTCCACGGTGTACATTAATGGCCCCAGCCTTTTCCCAATAGTTCCAGGCTGCCATTTCTCAGTACGGTAGTCCCGGGCCAAAACTCGTTGACCGATCTGGAAAGATCTAGTGACCCTGTCGTTCATGCCCTGGAATTGCCGGTTCTCTACGTCTCTTCTGACGTTTGGTTTTAGTAAATCCAGCCGGCATCTTAGGCGTCTATTACAGAACATCATTGCGGGAGTTTGATTTGTGACCGCATGTGTCGCATTTCGGTATGCCAACAAAAAGCTATCCACCTTATGTTGCAGACTTATATTTTCATTACTCATGGCTTTTACGGCCTTCTTGAAGGTCTGGACAAACCTTTCAGCCAATCCATTGGAGGCGGGATGGTATGGGGCTGACGTGTAGGCCTAGAAATTCG
This sequence comes from Somniosus microcephalus, assembly GCF_052327205.1. Classification (NCBI taxonomy): domain Eukaryota; kingdom Metazoa; phylum Chordata; class Chondrichthyes; order Squaliformes; family Somniosidae; genus Somniosus; species Somniosus microcephalus. The sequence goes on from NC_140988.1 coordinate 38,324,677, forward strand.
GTAGGCTTAGCGCCGCATTTGAGGCGCTAGAGGGCCTAGCGCCGGAGTTATGGCCAGTTGAGAAATTCCCTGGGGCCCTAAATCGGCGTTGCACCGGTAGCGCTGCGCCGGCACCGATGACGTCATCGGTGTGCGCAGCGTCCCGGTTGCCGTGGTAACCCGGCCCCAAGCCGAAATTCAGTTGCGCCCGCCTCGCCCGTGGCAGGCGCAACTAAGACTCTGGCAACAGAGTCTTCCCCCAGTGTGCTCCGGCGCATAAAGGTGGAGCGGCGGCCGGCCGCGTTCCCGGCGGCCGCCTGCCCGCACCTCCCTTCCCGGACTCCTGCATTCCCCCCCCGCGGCCCTGATCAGTGTCTCATGCGAGCCCGGCACTTCCCCGAGGTGCCGGGCTCAGATGTCGGGTCAATCCACCGGACAGTTGTCGGCTGCAGGCAGCTCCTCCTTAACAGGAGGAGGAGGCCTGCAGTTCCCCCGCCTGCCGCACCGCATCGGGTGCCGCAGCGGGGGATTAGCGCCGGGAAACCCAAGTTCACGCCCGTTTTGAGGCGCTAAAGGAGGGGTTTAGCGCCCGCCGCCGTCTGGGCCCGGCGCACCCGAATTTTCATCGCGCGCTGCCGCATTACCGCTGGCGCAAACTTTCTGGCGCTACAGCCCTGGCAAGACCAGAACCCAATTTCTAGGCCGTAATGTTTAACCCCATTGCTCTTTAAGAATTTCTTGAATTCTTCAGACACAAATTGTGGTCCATTATCAGAACAGATCTGTTCCGGCAGGCCATTCCGAGCAAACATAGTCCTTAACACTGCGATGGTTTTTTCCGTCGTGGTGGTGGTCATCTTAATTACTTCCGGCCACTTGGAGTGGGCATCCACCGCTATTAGAAACATCGAGTCCATAAATGGACCAGCAAAGTCGATGTGTACTCTTTGCCAAGGCGATGAGGGCCACTCCCATGGATGCAGAGGAGCCTGGGGTGGCGCGTTCTGAACCCTCTGACATCCTAGGCAGTTCTTCGTGATCTCCTCTATGTCTCTATCAATGCCTGGCCACCACACAAACGCTCTTGCTAGATTTTTCATCTTTACTCCCCCCAGATGTCCTTTGTGCAGCTCCTTTAGCACCTTCTTTTGGAGTTTGGGTGGAATCACCACTCTAGATCCACACATCAGGGTTCCTCGACACACTGACAGTTGTTCTTTCCTCTGTGCAAATGCTTGCAGTGTTGGTTCGCTCTGTGCTGGCCATCCCTCCACCGTTACATCATAGACTCGTGAAAGAGTCGGGTCATTCCTTGTCTCATTCTCAATCATTGAGTTTGTTATCGGTAGACACTCCACTATGGATGAGTGGAACAACTCTACTGGGTCCACTATACTCGCTTCTTCTACCATCGGCAATGGCAAGTGTGACAACCCATCAGCATTTCCATGCTGTTTAGACCTTTTGTACTCAATTTCGTATTGGTGTGCCCCAAGTAACACGGACCACCTTTGTAACCTTTGTGCTGTCATGGTGGAAACGGCCTTATTTGGGTTGAATATGGACACCAACGGCTGGTGGTCTGTCAGCAATGTGAACTTTTTACATTGTAGGTAATGGTTGAATTTCTTCACGCCCCACACAAGACTGAGGGCCTCCCTATCTATTTGGGCGTAATTTCGCTCCGCGGGTGTCAATGATCGGGATGCGAAAGCCACTGGCCTTTCCGAGCCATTTGGTAGCCTGTGCGAGAGTACTGCCCCAATTCCGTACGGGGAAGCATCGCAAGCTAGACGAAGGGGTAATGCTGGGTTGAAATGAGCCAACACTTCTTCAGAGGTAATCAACTCCTTGCTTCTGCGAAAAGCCTTTTTGCATTCTTCACTCCACTTCCATGGTGTTTCTTTCCGCAACAGGTCATTCAGCGGATGCAGTACCGTGGATAAATTTGGCAGAAACTTGTGATAGTAATTAATCAACCCCAAGAATGATCTTAACTGTGATACATTTCCTGGAGCGGGGGCCTTCACAACCGCTTCTATCTTTTCGGGTGACTTATGCAGTCCCTCTCGGTTAATGACATGACCGCAGTATGAGATCCGTTTTTGGAAGAACTCACACTTCTTGCGATTAACCCGAAGGCCATACTCCTTCAACCTGGTGAGTACCAGTTTCAAATTCGTGAGGTGTTCTTCCTCATCTTTTCCCGTGATTAAAATGTCATCTAAGTAGCACTGCGTGCTTGGAATTCCTTGTAACACCTGTTCCATGGCCCTCTGCCAAATTGCTGGCGCCGAAGCTACCCCAAAGACCAGTCTATTGTAGCGATACAAGCCTCTGTGAGTGTTGATGGTGAGGTACTGGCGTGACTCTTCCTCGACCTCCATCTGTAGATATGCTTGAGCCAGATCTATTTTCGTGAAATGTTTCCCTCCAGCCAACGAAGCAAAGATATCTTCAATCCGCGGAAGCGGGTATTGTACCGTGTGAAGCACCGGATTCACAGTAATCTTGAAATCTCCGCAGATACGGACCTTCCCCGGTCCCCCTGGCTTATTACTCGGTGAGGACTTCATGACGGGAACAATGGGCGTGGCCCACTCACTCCAGTCCACTTTTGACAGAACCCCTGATCGTTCAAGTTCTTCCAGTTCTGCCTCCACAGCTGGTCGTATTGCGTAAGGTACTGATCTGGCCTTAAAAAACTTTGGGCTTGCATTTTCTGCAATCTTAACCTTTGCTTTAATACCTCGCAGCGTTCCCAGTCCTTGCTGGAATACCTCCTTAGCTTCGTCCAATATTCTGGACAACCGTTCAGGTTTGACATCCTCTTTTTCGGAATCCACCGTCATGGTGTTTAGTGACTGCCAGTCCAATTTTATTTTTCGGATCCACTCCTGTCCCAGAAGTGGTGGACCTCCCTCAGGCAACACATACAGATCTAACCAGTGGTGAACTTTATCCTAGTATCTCACCTTAACCTCTATTTTTCCGATGGGGAATACTTTGTGCCCCGTGTATGTCTGCAGCACTAGATCCGTAGTCCGTAGTGGAATATGCTTGAAAAACTTTTTATAGTCATGCTTATTCATGACAGTCAACGCTGATCCGGTGTCTACTTCCATTTTTACTTGGACCTTCTCAATCTGTAACGTTATCCAAATAGTTTGTCGGTCGGCTTCATTGCTCACGTTGTGGATTCTCAGACTGTCCAGTCCTTTGTGTTTGGAGTGTGAGTCCGACTTCTGTTCCTTCAGACTCTTCCTAGTCGCCTCATGTACCTTTCTGTACCATTTTTGTGAGGACTCGTTATTGTTGTACGTCGTTCCTGACCGGCACACTTTAGCTATGTGCCCGATCTTGCCACATTTCCGGCATTCTTGGTTTTTACCCCAGCAACGCTTCTGGTCGTGTGTTGTCTTCCCACAACGATAGCATTTCGTAGTCCTCGAGGTGATGTGGTCCACCCCTAGTGCCACCGCCTTCCGCTGCATTACCGCCGTTCCTTTTGCTGCGGCTTCGTATGATGCGGCTATAAGGACAGCCCTGTCAAGTGTGAGGTTGTTCTCTTCCAGTAGTCGCTTTTGCGTCCCTTCTTTGGACAATCCACATACGAACTTGTCTCGCAGTACCTCTGTCAGATTCCCTCCGAACTGGCAGTGTTTCGCTAGCCTCCGCAGTTCGACCAAGTATTCCGCGTTGCTTTCGTCTTCCTTCTGCGTTCTCGCATAGAATCTGAATCGTTCAGCCAGCTTCAACGGTGTGAGGTTCAAGTGATCCTTCAGCACTGCTACTATATCCTCGAAAGTCTGATCCGCCGGTTTAGCTGGAGAGAGAAGATGTTTCAACAACCCGAATGTTTTTGCACCCATCATGTTAAGTAAGGTTACAGCTTTTTCCTCCTTAGCTATTTTGTTAGCCTTACAATGTATCTCAATACGTTCCACGTACGTGGGCCAGTCTTCTATTTCGGAGTTAAAATCGTTGCTGTCCCCAGGCTTAGGCATCTTCCTTTCTTTGGGTACAACACAAATATTTCTTTAAATTCTTATGTATTTTTTTTTTCTAAGATGGCGGCTTTTCCCGCGAATTTGGCGGTTTCCCGCTCTTCCTTTCTCTCCCCGCCCACTTCAATGGCGGTTTCCCGCTTCTGTCGGCTCCTCCGCCTAATGGCGGCTTCCCGCGTTTCTTCCTGGTGGAAGGGGTACGCTTTCCCCGCAGCGGACAGGTTCAGCCGCTGGGCTGGCTCTCGCACAGCTCCCCCTACACAGATCCCATCCTCGTCGCCACTGTAAAGTCTGTGGGTTGTGCAGTTAATAAATACACAGACTTCAGAAGTAACAAACAAACAGGTCTTTACTATTCGAAGGTCCGGGCGAATCTGCCCCAGCAATCATGCCACAACACTTATATACTGGTGTGGTCACTATCGGTATTACAGTATACAGAAGCCAAACAAATAGTGCCACCCGAAAGTAGTCCTCTTAAAGGTGAACGGTTACATTCAATAGTTCCCTTAAAGGTAGACGGGTACATACACTACACTGCATGCTGCATAACCTGGCAATCCTCAGGACCCAGCCAATGCCACCAGGCCTTGGAGCACCAGCAGAGGAGGAGGAGGAAGAGGAGGAGGAAGAGGAGCAGGATGGTCATTGATGTGCCTCAATGATTCCGAGACTCGAAGGTAGCAGAACAAAACAAGGCTTTTATTAACTTAGAACAAAACACGTAAGCGAGAGAGATGTCGTCCTTCTGGAGATTGGGGCTAGACTGAAGCTAGCTTACAAACGGGGCCAGGTATGGGCGGAGCCCTACACACAGCACATTCCAGCACATTCCAGTATACAATACAGCACATTCCAGTACACAATACAATGAGGTCTGGGGGAAGGGAAATGACACTGAAACCGATCTCAGTCACAGGCAGTGATGAATGGAAATATTTCATCACATTCACCCCTTCTATAGATTTAGTCTGTTCGGGGGTTTGATAGTCCTCTGCGACCGACGTGGCTGTTGCGGTGCCGCGGGTGTCGGCTGGGTGTCCCCGGTAGCCTCCTGGGTCTCTGCCGGGGGTGCCGCCAGGGTTGTTGAAGGGGTAGTTGGTGGGGGTGCCGTTGGTCGATGTTCTTCCGGGGGTGATGAAAGAGTAGTGGGTGGGTAAGAGTTGCTGTGATCGTCGTTGCCGCTATTGCCGTGGTTGTTGTCGATGCCAGCTGGGGCGACGTCTTTTATGGACACGCTGTCCTCCCTTCCGTCGGCGTGCCGGACATATGCGTATTGGGGGTTGGCGTGGAGTAGGTGTACTGGCTCCACGAGAGGGTCCGTCTTGTGGCCCCTCACATGCCTTCGCACGAGTACCGGACCTGGGGTGGAGAGCCATGACGGCATGGATAAGCCTGAGGTGGATTTCCGGGGAAAGACAAACAGTCGTTCATGAGGCGTGGTATTAGTGGCCGTACACAATAGCGACCGTATCGAATGGAGCACATCCGAGAGGACTTCCTGCCAGCGGGAGATAGGGAGGCCCTTGGTCCTTAGAGCTAGAGTGACTGCTTTCCATACTGTCCCGTTCTCTCGCTCCACTTGGCCGTTACCCCGGGGGTTGTAGCTGGTGGTACGGCTCGTGGCGATCCCCCTGGACAGCATGTACTGGCGTAGCTCTTCACTCATGAAGGACGCCCCCCTATCCGTATGGATGTAGCTCGGCATACCGAACAGGCAGAACAGGCTGTTGAGGCATTTAATGACCGTGGCGCTGGTCATGTCTGGGCAGGGGAAGGCGAATGGGAACCGGGAGTATTCGTCCACAATGTTCAGGAAGTAAACATTGCGGTCGACGGACGGGAGGGGGCCCTTGAAATCTAAGCTGAGCCGCTCAAAGGGCCGTGTAGCTTTGATTAAGTGGGCTCTATCTGGGCGGTAGAACCGAGGCTTGCACTCAGCGCAAGTGCGGCAGTTCCTGGTCAGGGACCGAACTTCCTCAATCGAGTAGGGTAAGTTACGGGACTTTATGAAGTGGAACAGCCGCGTGACCCCTGGGTGGCAGAGGTCGTTGTGGAGGGTCTGTAGCCGATCCCCGGTGGCGCTGGCACACATCCCTCGTGAGAGGGCGTCAGGGGATTCGTTAAGGGCCCCTGGCCGGTAAATGATGTCATACTCGAAGGTGGAGAGCTCGATCCGCCACCTAAGAATCTTATCATTTTTAATCTTCCCCCTCTGTTTATTATTGAACATAAACGCTACCGACCGCTGGTCGGTAAGTAGGGTGAAGCGTTTGCCGGCTAGGTAGTGGCGCCAGTGGCACACTGCCTCCACGATGGCTTGGGCCTCCTTTTCCACGGAGGAGTGTCTGATCTCGGGCCCTTGGAGGGTCCTCGAGAAGAAAGCTACGGGCCGCCCCGCCTGGTTGAGGGTGGCCGCCAAGGCGAAGTCAGACGCATCACTTTCCACTTGAAATGGAGTGTTCTCGTCCACTGCCTGTAGCGTGGCCCGCTCAATATCCTGCTTAATGCTTTTGAAGGCGGCGTGGGCCTCAGCAGAGAGCGGGAAAGAGGATGCTTTCAAGAGGGGGCGGGCTTTGTCGGAGTAGTTGGGGACCCATTGGGAATAATAAGAAAATAACCCCAGGCATCTTTTCAGGGCTTTGGGAGTGTTGGGCAGGGGCAGCTCCCGTAGGGGGCGCAATCGGTCGGGGTCTGGTCCGATTTCCCCATTCTCCACCACGCTGCCTAGTATGCAGAGGCGCGTGGTGTTGTCAACGCACTTGTCCTCGTTGTAGGTGAGGTTGAGTTTTTGTGCGGTTTTCAGGAACCTCTCGAGGTTCGAGTCGTGATCCTGCTGGTTGTGACCGCAGATGGTGACGTTGTTGAGGTAGGGGAAGGTTGCCTGCAAGTGGTGGTCATCGACCATGCGGTCCATCTCCCTCTGGAAGACCGAGACCCCATTCGTCACCCCAAAGGGGACTCTGAGGAATTGGTAGAGGCGTCCGTTCGCCTCGAAGGCGGTGTACGGACGGTCCTCTGGTCTGATAGGGAGCTGGTGGTACGCTGACTTGAGGTCGATGGTGGAGAACACCCGGTATTGGGCGATTTGGTTCACCATTTCTGATATGCGGGGTAGCGGGTAGGCGTCTAGTAGGGTGTACCTGTTGATCGTTTGGCTATAGTCGATCACCATCCGTTTCTTCTCGCTACCCCTTACCACTACCACTTGGGCGCGCCACGGGCTGTTGCTGCGTTCAATAATGCGCTCTTTCAGGAGCCTGTCTACCTCGGTCACGATAAACCGCCTGTCCTCCCAGCTGTACCTCCTGCTTTTGGTCGCTATTGGCCGGCAGTTAGGGGTAAGGTTCGCGAATAGCGAAGGCGGCTTTACCTTCAGGGTAGCCAGACCGCACACTGTGAGGGGCGGCTGGGACCCACCGTACTTGAGCGTGATGCTTTGGTGGTTGCACTGGAAATCCAGGCCCAAGATCACGCTCGCACATAGGTTCTTCATGATTAATACTTTAAAATTATCATATACAGTTCCGTTAACGCACAATTGTACTGTGCAGTAACCCAGAATGGTCGATGTCTGGGTTTTGTCAGCCATAGAGATGGTACCCTGAGTAGGGACCACCTTTAGGGAGAGTTGTTGTGCCAGTTCTGGGTGGATAAAGCTCTCCGTGCTTCCACTGTCAATTAAGCATTTAACCCGGCACCCGTTTACCTCGATGTCCACCATTGATCTGGATAGCGGGTGCGGCCTGGTCTGGTCCACTGTGACCGATGCCACTGTAGGGCCCTGATCGATACAAGATGGCGTCCACGCTGTCTGCTCACAAGATGGCGGACCCCACGAGGTCGGGCAAGATGGCGTCCAAGATGGCCGCTCCCACGGCGCACACGCGGCGGTGGCGGGTTTTCCGGCGGGTTTCCCTCTGCACACCTTCCCGAAGTGCCCCTTCTTACCGCACTTAAAGCAGGTGGTGCCTTTCGCCGGGCACAGGTTTCTGGTGTGCTTTGGCTGCCCGCAGAAGTAGCAGTTGGGTCCCTGACGCGTCGCGGCTGTCGTAGGGCTTCTGGGGGGAGAGCGGGGCCCAGCCGGTGTCGGGCTGTCGGGCGGGGAAGATGCCTTCCAAGATGGCGGCGCCCTCGGTGCACACGTGGCGGCGTGGACGGCGCGGGCTGAAGAGTAGGCGTCCGAGTTTCTCTGGGCCACATCCAGGGATCGCGCGGTGTCCGCAGCCTGTTTCAGGTCCAACCCCGTTTTTTCCAGCAGTCTTTGCCGGATGTAAGTGGAGCTGAGGCCTGTGATGAAGGCATCGTGAACAAGCTCGTCAGTGTACACCGCGGCTTTTACATCTCGGCACTTGCAGTCTTTGCCAAGCATTTTCAGGGTGCTTAGGAACTCCTCCACCGATTCCCCAGGTCGCTGTGCGCGGGTGGCGAGCAGGTGCCTAGCATACTCCTCATTCGTAGGCTGCTGGTAATGCGCCTTTAAGATGTCGCAGGCGGCCAGGTACGTCTCGGCGTCTTGGATGAGGGGGCAAACCCGGTGGCTTACCCAATTCCGCAGAATTCCGAGTCTCATCCTTGCAGCGTCCGTAGCATCTTTGACGGCTGCAGAATTGTCCAGGAAGAATTCCATATGCTCAAACCAGTGTCCGAAGCGTGCTGATGCGTCCGGAGCATGTTGATCCAAATCCAAACGTTCGGGTTTCAGGAGTTGATCCATAGTGTTGAAAAAATAAGTTAATAAAATTGATGTGCCTCAATAATTCCGAGACTCGAAGGTAGCAGAACAAAACAAGGCTTTTATTAACTTAGAACGAAACACGTAAGCGAGAGAGATGTCGTCCTTCTGGAGATTGGGGCTAGACTGAAGCTAGCTTACAAACGGGGCCAGGTATGGGCGGAGCCCTACACACAGCACATTCCAGCACATTCCAGTATACAATACAGCACATTCCAGTACACAATACAATGAGGTCTGGGGGAAGGGAAATGACACTGAAACCGATCTCAGTCACAGGCAGTGATGAATGGAAATATTTCATCACAGTCATCAGCAGCACCAAGGCGGGAGGGTGGCCCACAATGTTGAAACTGCAAGGGCCATCCGTCAACGGCTGATAGCAAGCCGCTTCTAGGCCCCTACTGAGGAAATGGCTTCTGCCATGGAGAACAACATGAATGAAACCAACCTGCAACCCCTAAGCCGGCCAAGGCAGCAATGATTCCAAAGGCCAAACCTGTACATTTTGAATACAAAAACTTATTTATTTTACAAACTCTGTGTGTGTCATTTCTTCATGGCAAACTAATAGAAACAATCACAAAAAATCATTCATTAACATAACTGGTTCTCACAACCTGGAGATAATGTCCAAAACACTAAACAAAAGTTTGAACGTGAACCTCGGTCTTTAATAAAAAATTGACCAACATTTCGTCACACCTCCTACTTTTTGCCCTTCGAGGGTGATCTCCTTCCCTTGCGTACTTCCCCCCTTCACACCTTACTGCTCCTCCGTAATGGGGCCCCAGTGGCAGCAAGGCTGGTGGAAGGCTGCTGATTGTCAGAACCTGAGACTACAGGTGCTCTTGAAGGACGGCCTTGACCAGCTCTGGGCCTGGAGGGCTCGACTGCAGACTGCACCAACTCTGCATGGGCGGCAGCAGTCTGGGCTACAGGCGGTGGCAAGTGCAATGGGGAAGTGACAGTGGTGGCAGCAGGAATGCTGTCATCTTGAGAGAGGACAGCAACTCCCTGCTAGACCGACACACCGGCACTCCCACGGGGCAGCACTTCAGCATCCAGAGCAATCTTCTGGAGCACAGATTGCTGGCCTGCTGCGACGTGGTGAGAGCCCCGGGGAAATGTGTCCGAACCAGCGAGAATGGCAGCAGCCAGTGCTTGCGTGGCCTTAATCTGAGTCTGCATGAGAGCAGTCTGAGATGGGATCACGGCAGCCAGTGACTGAATTGCAGCACTAAGCTTCAGCCTGGCATCCACCTGTGCTACAGCAAAGTGCTCCACACTCCTTGCCAGTGCACCAATGCATTCAGGCACCCTTCCCACTGCACCCATGAGCTGAGTGTGCATGTGCACCGCCTGGGTGTTCATTTCAGCAATGAGCCGCTCCTCCTCTGCGTCCAGTGCAGCAGGACTCGCTGGCCTACTCTCCCTCTGGGGAGAAAGCCCCCGAGCTTCCCTAGCCACATCACGTTGCTGCAGCCCGCTGGGTCCTGGAGCTTCACCCTCATCAGACCCTTCCCCCTCCAGGGAAGATGTGTTCCCAGTGTGGGCATGGGCTTCCTCGGGAGAGGGTGATGCTGATGCTCTGGCTTCCTCTTCCTCCTTGCCTGCAGCTTCACTCCCACTAACAGCTTGAGGGCCCATCTCCTCAGCTGGTGAATCACCATCTGAAAGCAGGGAGGTACAAGAGTGGCTTTAGCGTGAGGATAGGGGGCAGTAAGGGAGGAAGGAGTGCAGCGATTTAGTAAGTTGGATTGAAAGTGTCAAAGGCTGGTGTTGTGAGGGACAAGTGGAATGAGAGAGGACAAAAAGGTGATGACCTTACCATTGCTGTCCAGAACGGGGTCGGCCTCTCCAGGGGTGACAGGACCAATCACCTGGCTTGCCACAATCCTGTGGACGCGCGCCTCAAGATTGCTGAAGGGTTGTAGCTGAGGCCACCCTCCACCCGTTCGTTGCTGCTGTCTGCTATTATGAGATAGCTTGGCCTGCAAGAAAAAGGACGGCGTCTGAGTAGATATACAGCCATGGTCTTGCCTGATGTGCCTCCCATAATTGAATAGCCCTTAATGTAAGCAGCCATGGTCTTGCCTGTTGAGCCTCCCATAGTTGAATAGCCCTTAATGTAAGCAGCCATGGTCTTGCCTGATGTGCCTCCCATAGTTGAATAGCCCTTAATGTAAGCAGCCATGGTCTTGCCTGATGTGCCTCCCATAGTTGAATAGCCCTTAATGTAAGCAGCCATGGTCTTGCCTGATGTGCCTCCCATAGTTGAATAGCCCTTAATGTAAGCAGCCATGGTCTTGCCTGATGTGCCTCCCATAGTTGAATAGCCCTTATTGTATGTAAAGTGTGGAATGTGCATCTGTGTTTCATGAGAGGGCTATAGGTGTTTGATGAGTGTTGGACATTGGGGTTTTAAGACGCTCTGGCCATAGAGTGAGGTTGAGATGGAGGGATGGAGAGGTATTGAAAAAAAGCCACTCACTCTGACGACCCGAGTGAGGTCGCTGAACTTTTTGCGACATTGTATATGGGTCCTGGTCACCATGCTCCTGGAGGAGATGTGCTAAGCCACCTCCCTCCACATTCTTCTGTACTCGCACGGCAAAGGCCTCCTGCCACTTTCAGGGAAGAGTATAGATCTTCTGTGCTCCACCGCGCCAGCCAGAGCCTCCAAGGTCCGGTCGCTGAAACGCTGAGCTCATTCTCTCACCCTCTCCATAGTCCTTGGCTGGAAAATGTAGTCCCAGGTCTCTCCAGGTCGAGATTCAAGGCTCCAATGAGCAGGGTGTGGCTGGAGAGCAAGATTGACCCTCCCCTTTAAGAACTGTCTGACGTCAGTGTGTCTGTGTTCCATTGCTAACTGACATCACCTGCGCTGTGCCCGCGCTCTGAGTTAGCGCCTTGCTCCTTGGCCTTTGCGCCTTAAGACAGGTGTGCAGCGCCTGATTTAGCGCTCCAATCACCTCCAGGGGCGATAAAAGCCAAGTTTGCAGTCGGAGGCATTAATTAGCGATAATCGCGCCCCAAACGGGGCGATACTGAATTTCTCCCCCATAGATTCATTGAGTTATACAGCACGGAAAGAGGCCCTTCGGCCCATCATATCCACGCCGGCCATCAAGCCCTGTCTAATCTAATCCCATTTTCCAGCATTTGGTCCATAGCCTTGTATGCAGTGGCATTTCAAGTGCTCATCTAAATGCTTCTTGAATGTTGTGAGGGTTCTTGCCTCTACCACCCTTTCAGGCAGTGAGTTCCAGATTCCAACCACCCTCTGGGTGCAAAAGTTTTTCCTCAAATCCCCTCTAAACCTTCTGCCCCTTACCTTGAAACTATTCCCCCTGGTTATTGACCCCTCTACTAAGGGGAAAAGTTCCTTTCTATCTACCCTTATCTATGCTCCTCATAATTTTGTACACCTCAATCAGGTCCCCCCTCAGCCTTCTCTGCTCTAAGGAAAACAACCACAGCCCAGGGGGACTGTGATATACTTGAACATATTAGCATCGAGAGGAAGGAGGTACTAACGGTTTTAGCAGGCTTAAAAGTGGATAAATCCCCAAGATGTATCCCAGGCTACTATGTGAGGCAAAGGAGGAGATTGCAGGGGCTCTGACACAAATTTTCAGAACCTCTCTGGCCACAGGGGATGTGCCAGAGGACTGGAGAACAGCTAACGTAGTACCATTATTCAAGAAGGGTAGTAGGGATAAACCAAGGAATTACAGGCCAGTGAGCCTAACATCAGTGGTAGGGAAATTATTGGAAAAAATTCTGAGGGACAGAATTGGTCTCCACTTGGAGAGGCAGGGATTAATTAGGGATAGCCAGCATGGCTTTGTCAAGGGAAGATCATGTCTGACCAATTTGATTCAATTTTTTGAGGGGGGTGACTAGGTGTGTGGATGAGGGTAGTGCAGTGGATGTGGTTTACATGGATTTCAGTAAGGCTTTTGATAAAGTCCCGCATAGGAGACTGGTCAGGAAGGTAAGAGCCCATGGGATCCAGGGTGCCTTGGCACATTGGATCCAAAACTGGCTTAGTGGCAGAAGGCAGAGGGTGATGGTGGAAGGTTGTTTTTGTGACTGGAAGCCTGTGTCCAGTGGGGTACCGCAGGGATCGGTGCTGGGTCCCTTGCTGTTTGTGGTCTACATTAATGATTTGGATGTGAATGTAAAAGGTATGATCAGTAAGTTCGCAGATGACACGAAAATTGGTGGGGTGGTAAATAGCGAGGCGGGAAGCCTCAGGCTACAGGACGATATAGATGGGTTGGTCAGATGGGCGGAACAGTGGCAAATGGAATTTAACCCTGAAAAGTGTGAGGTGATGCATTTTGGACGGACTAACAAGGCAAGGGAATACACAATGAATGGTAAGACCCTAGGAAAGACAGAGGATCAGAGGGACCTTGGTGTGCATGTACATAGATCCCTGAAGGCAGCAGAACAGGTGGATAAGGTGGTTAAAAAGGCATATGGGATACTTGCCTTCATTAGCCGAGGCATAGAATATAAGAGCAGGGAGGTTATGATGGAGCTGTACAAAACGCTGGTAAGGCCACAGCTGGAGTACTGTGTGCAGTTCTGGTCGCCACACTATAGGAAGGATGTGATTGCTTTGGAGAGGGTGCAGAGGAGATTCACTAGGATGTCACCTGGGCTGGAGCGCTTCAGCTATGAAGAAAGACTGGACAGGCTGGGGTTGTTTTCCTTGGAGCAGAGAAGGCTGAGGGGGGACCTGATAGAGGTATACAAAATTATGAGGGGCATAGATAGGGTGGATAGAAAGGAACTTTTCCCCTTAGTAGAGGGTTCAATAACAAGGGGGCATAGATTCAAGGTAAGGGGCAGGAGGTTTAGAGGGGATTTGAGGAAAAACTTTTTCACCCAGAGGGTGGTTGGAATCTGGAACTCACTGCCTGAAATGGCGGTAGAGGCAGGAACCCTCACAACATTCAAGAAGCATTTGAATGAGCACTTGAAACGCCATAGCATACAAGGCTATGGACCAAGTGCTGGAAAATGGGATTAGAATAGACAGGGCTTGATGGCCGGCGCGGACGCGATGGGCCGAAGGGCCTCTTTCTGTGCTGTATAACTCTATGACTGTATGACTCTATGACCGATGTCCAGTCTCTCTTCATAGCTGAAGGTAACATCCTGGTGAATCTCCTCTGCACCCTCTCCAATGCAATCACATCCTTCCTATAGTGTGGCGACCAGAACTGCACACAGCATTCCAGCTCTGGCCTAACTAGCGTTTTGTACAGCTCCATCATAACCTCCCTGCTCTTATATTCTATGGTTCGGCTAATGAAGGCAAATATCCCATATGCCTTTTTAACCACCTGCTGCCTTCAGGGATCTATGTACATGCACACCAAGGTCCCTCTGATCCTCTGTCCTTCCTAGGGTCCTACCATTCATTGTGTATTCCCTTGCCTTGTTAGTCCTCCCAAAATGCATCACCTCACACTTTTCAGGGTTAAATTCCATTTGCCACTGTTCTTATTGTACACATAATTAAAGGTGTCCTGGTGAGAAGTATGGAATGAGAGAAGGCCATTCCTCTAAATGGAGCTTGTACTAAATCAGTGGCATTTTAAAGTTCTGTGCTAATTAATAGATTTTCTATAGCTCAGTGTGATATTGGAAAAAATAAATGACTTAACCAAATAAAATTATTTTTTCCCCCACTAATAGGAAAGTTGTCAGAAAGAAGACATTTAATTGGCCACTAACATTCTTTGCTCAAAATTTCCACTAGTTGCTTTGACTGCTCTGGTGTTTACAGTAGGTGTGAACTATCGTCTGTCACTTTCTTTAAACATTTATTTCAGTGCTTTATAGTTCATAATAACCTTACAATAAGGATCATCTTCCTGTGTGAAGGAAGGTTATTAAAATGATGTGCACTCCTTTATAGATACATTTCACCTGTCTAGAAGGAAACCGAAGCGGAGATTATTACTGTGGTTGCCTTACTGGCGGGAGCTCTTGTTGCTCTGCCAAGGTACAAAATAATCAACTCCAAAAAGGACACAAAAGGTGAGAACACAGCCTGATACAAAATAATGAAATGAAATGGCGCTCTATGCTGTTCATGACAAATACCCACTGCGTACAAAAAAAGGTCAGATACCCCATGACCACCAAACATATGATTGGTGATAATGTGACAGGAATTTACTTTGCCTCAGTATATTGTGTATTTTAGAACAAACCAGGCTTCCACCATGTAGCCCACCTTCTGCTAGCCATGGCCTTTACCCCATGAATTGCCGAACTGGTTAAGAGTGCAAGACACAGTTAGACACCCAAAGCACTAGACGTGTGTATGTTATTGAGCAGTCTGCTTTATACAGCTGTGCAATGACATTCTTCTTTGTATTGTTGCATATAACAAGGCTACGGCCAATTAGCAGGGCGACTTAACTCAATGGTTGATTTGTTGACCACAAATGGTGTGCATCCATTCAGCACTCCTTGATTTCCCACTGACAACCAGCCTGACAGGATTGAGGTAACTGGCTTGACAAGTTAAATCATTATTTTTCAATACTTTTTACCCTGCTTTTATGAAATGATTTAAGCGAGAAAGTAACCTTTTTTAAAACAATGAAAATTTTTAATTTATTTATCTTCTTTGAGTTGAAATCCTTGTGACCAAAGTACTGAGATTGATCAGTCTTGAAACTGAGATTGATAGATTTTTTATTTGGTAAGGGTATTAAGGGATATGGAACCAATGTGGGTAAATGGAGTTAAGATACAGATAAGCCACGATCTAATTGCACGGAACAGGCTCAAGGAGTTTAATGGTTACTCCTGTTCCAATATTCCTAAGTAGAGCTCAATTATGCCTGAAAAAAGAAAATGCCTAAAATCTACATGGTCATAGAAGTCATAGAGTCATAGAATTATACAGCACAGAAAGAGGCCCTTCGGCCCATCGTGTCTGCGCCGTCCATCAAGCCCTGTCCAATCTAATCCCATTTTCCAGCATTTGGTCCATAGCCTTGTATGCAATGGCATTTCAAGTGCTCATCCAAATGCTTCTTGAATGTTGTGAGGGTTCCTGCCTCTACCACCCTTTCAGGCAGTGAGTTCCAGACTCCAACCACCCTCTGGGTGAAAAAGTTCCTCCTCAAATCCCCTCTAAACCTCCTGCCCCTTACCTTGAATCTATGCCCCCTTGTTATTGACCCCCCTACTAAGGGGAAAAGTTCCTCTTTATCTACCCTATCTATGCCCCTCATCATTTTGCACACCTCAATCAGGTCCCCCCTCAGCCTTCTTTGCTCCAAGGAAAACAACCCCAGCCTGTTCAGTCTTTCTTCATAGCTGAGGCGCTCCAGCCCAGGTAACATCCTGGTAAATCTCCTCTGCACCCTCTCCAATGCAATCACATCCTTCCTATAGTGAGGCGACCAAAACTGCACACAATACTCCAGCTGTGGCCTTACCAGCGTTTTGTACAGCTCCATCATAACCTCCCTGCTCTTATACTCTATGCCTCGGCTAATGAAGGCAAGTATCCCATATGCCTTTTTAACCACCTTATCCTCCTGTTCCGCTGCCTTCAGGGATCTATGTACATGTACACCAAGGTCCCTCTGACCCTTTGTACTCATTGTGTATTCCCTTGCCTTATTTGTCCGTCCAAAATGCATCACCTTGCACTTTTCAGGGTTAAATTCCGTTTGCCACTTTTCCACCCATCTGACCAACCCATTTATATCGTCCTGTAGCCTGAGGCTTTCCTCCTCGCAATTTACCACCCCACCAATTTTCGTGTCGTCTGCGAACTTACTGATCATACCTTTTACATTCTCCTCCAAATCATTTATGTAGATCACAAACAGCAAGGGACCCAGCACCGATCCCTGAGGTACCCCACTGGACACAGGCTTCCAGTCACAAAAGCAACCTTCAACCATCACCCTCTGCCTCCTGCCACTCAGCCAGTTTAGGATCCAACGTGCCAAGGCACCCTGGATCCCATGGGCTCTTACCTTCTTGACCAGTCTCCTATGCGGGACTTTGTCAAAAGCCTTACTGAAGTCCATGTATACCACATCCACAGCATTTCCTTCATCCACACACCTAGTCACCCCCTCGAAAAATTCAATCAGATTGGTCAGACATGATTTACCCTTGACAAAGCCATGCTGACTATCCCCGCTATGATACGACTTCAATACGACTTTAAGGTGGACAGGCTAATGGACCTAACCATCCATGAGTCTGCAAACCTGATGTAAGCACATACTGGGAACTGCTGCCGTTCAGCTCGGCAAATTTTCCTGGATCAGAGAGGTTTCTTATTTTCGGAATCTAGCTAATGGGTGCCCAAACCACTAGGGGCATATCTTGGTGGGCTGCCATTGTGGAGGGGCTGGAAAAAGCGACTGTCTAAAGCTGCTCCAGAATGTGCTGGTGCAACTGGCACAAAAGATTAAAATTTGAGGCCCCATTGGCCCTCCTTGTCAGGGAGGTGAAAAAAAAATCAGATAATGAAAGGAAATTTCCAGGAGGAGGGGATTCAGGCCAAAACCCAGGCCCAGAAACCCAGGTGAATTCCACATCCGTCAGCCAGGAGGCCTATGTGCCTTGTTTCTCCCTGCAGCCTTTGACACGGTTGACCACAAAATTCTGCTCCAATGCCCCTCCACTGTCATCCAGCTGGATGGGACTGCACTCGCCCGGTTTCATTCCTATCTTTCCAGCCGTAACCATAGAATCACCTGCAATGGCTTCTCCTCCCGATCCCACACTGTCACCTCTGGTGTCCCCCCAGGATCTATCCTTGGCCCCCTCCTAGTTCTCATCTACATGCTGCCCCTCGGTGCCTTAACCTGGCAACACAAAGTGAGTTTTCACATGTACGCTGATGATACCCAACTCTACCTCTCCTCCGCCTCTCTGAAATCCTCCACCGTCTTTATACTATCAGACTACTTGTCCGACATCCAGCACTGGATGAGTAGAAATTTCCTCCAATTAAATATCAGGAAGACCAAAGCCATTGTCTTCGGTTCACGCCACAAACTCCGTTCCCTTTCCACTGATTCGATCTCTCACCCCGGCAACTGTCTAAGGCTGACCAAGTCTATTCACAATCTTGGTGTCATATTTGATTATGAATTGAGCTTCCTGCCTCATATCCATTCTATCACTAAGACCGCCCATTTCCACCTTCGTAATATTGCACGTCTCCGCCCTTACCTCAACGTATCCACTTCCGAAACCCTCATCCATGTCTTTATCACCTCTAGACTTGACTATTCCAATGCACTCCTGGCCAGCCTCCCTTGTTCTATCCTCCATAAAATTGATCGAAGAGGTAGGTCTTAAGAGAAGTGGAGAGGCGGAGAGATTTAGGGAGGGAATTCCAGACCTTAGAACCAAGGCAGCTGAAGTTTCTGTTAATGTGGTGTCAAACACTGAAACCTTTATTTTCAACACTTTGTGTTCTTGCACATATTTGTGTGCACCTTTGTAAGTGGCTTAGTGAGTTGCAGTGAATGGTGAGACATAACGGTGCCCCCCGCAATGGTCATGAGTGTGAAAGGAATGGCTTGGGCATTGTAGGGATGTTTTATGGTGTTGGTGTGGGGTTGTGCCAACCTGGTGCATCATGTGGCAGCCAAGGTGTACAGCATCAAGTGAAGTAAATCTGGCCATGGTGAGGCCATCCCTGGCCTCCCGGGCAGCACTGTGGTCGGGTGCTGATGCCCTCTGTCCTGTGCAGCATCAGTTGATTGCGGAGAAGGTTGTTGTGGTTGTTAGTGCTGCTGGTGTGTCTGGTGCTGCTGGTGTTGGCGCTGATAGTGGTGGGATTCTGAGGACCAAGATGAGAGAGTATAAAGGGCACCCATGTTGATGGAATAGATGACAGGTGAAGTAGAGATGACAGAAGCATTCTGTCAATGGTGAGAGAGTTCTTCCAGTGAGGTGCGAGCAGTTGGAGGGTGGAAAGTGGAAAGCCTGCAGAATCTGTGCTGGAAATGGAGTGAGAAAAAGCTTCTGCCTGAGGAAAGTGAATATCAGTCAGGTGGGAGCTTTTACTGTACATTTAAAGCTGTCAAGTAATCAGCTGGAGCAATGACCACTGAACTCCTGCCTCAGGTTGACAGCCGTGGTCTGTGCACAGCGGGGATCCCACGGTCATGAGTTAAAGACAAAAGGTAAGTGAAAAAAGGCTGTTAATCATCTGACAACTGGATGCTAATCATTTTAATTAGGTCCCCCGACGCTGCCGGTCGGTTCTGCTCAGTGTTGACAGACCCAACATTGGAAAAGGCGTGTGGCAGCGGGTTGAAAGCAGATGGCCGACCCGCTATATAAAAAAAAACACTTTCCCACCCGACCCACCACCGATCGCGCTCGCTAAGCCCTCGAAAAATTCCAGCCAACAGAATTAAACACTGAATTAGGCTGCAAGACAAGATTTGTATTGGAGAAGTAGTCAATGACCTAAAATCTTTAAAACAGTAGCAGGGCTGTAGTTCTTGCCACTCTGCAACCTGACAATGTTATGATTTTTTTTTCTCCACAGAATTGCCATGTTTAATGGCTAACTCATATTTTTTACACTCTGGAGGGCTGGCAACACTCGTTACACCCATAAAAAACAGTGCAGACTGGAGTGCAGTCTACTTCAATTAAGTCCATGTCCTGTTCATACCAGGCTGTAGTACATTGAAAGGTTGAGATTATATAACAACTTCTAAGAGTCAAGCTCCTTAAATTTACCAGCATCATTTCACTCCCAAGATACGTCAGTGCCTCTGTGCACACTGGAGAGCATATTATCTTTACAATTTGCCATTCTCCATGTTCGGATAACTGTTTTCTATCTTTTTTGCTGTCATAAGGGATAGTAACAGGTGACAAGCTCCAAGTTCTGTACATCATAATTAGAGCACAAGTTATAATTTGGATATATATTGCTGCCTGTTTACAGCACAATATCATAGCTTCTATTGTTTATATATTACAAGTGCATAGTTTTTTTTAAGAGGCAAAGTCCTCTCCTCTCTCTTCTGCTCATTTCTATGCAAACTTGTTAAATATATAATAATGTATGACATTTTTGTTTGAATTGATAGATTTGCAGTCAAAGACAAACAATGAACACTTTAACAGCAGATTAATTATCTCACTTTCACCTTTGCAAAGGTTAAGCTGTTAGCGGTTCAGCAAAATAGGTCAGTTTAATGCCTCATTATTCACTATTAAAGCCTGTATAGAATGCATTTATTTACAGAGCATCCCAATTAAACTTGAAAGCCTGTTTACAATACATTCTTGCTCAAGGACAGCCAACAGGCACAAAAGCAGGGGAAAAGAATAGTTAACAGCACACGTAATCATCATGGGCCAGTCTTGAATCTCCTCTCCATTCAATGCTTCTGTCATCAAAATCCTTGATCTTCTGTTATACTTATATGCTGGGGTGGCAGGTACTGTGATTTGCCCCACTTACATTGTAGAACAGATTTCAGAGCACTATTACTAACACTGAAACAACACTGAAAATGGCTGAAACAGGGGGGGTGACATGTTGCGTTCATTTTATGGACCTAAAATGGGCTCACCGATAATCACATTAGCAGTACAATACATACAGTATGATACAGTATCATCATCCAGACATCATTTAAGCCATCTTTTGTTTCTTAACTTGTCCCATTACCTTTTGCCTTACACTATCATCCCTTTTGTCAGTCAATCTCTCCTGCCTTCCATCCCATCACAGAACTTCCCTTTGTTCTTTCCTCCCCTCCTCCCTGCCCCTGCTTAAAAATCTCTCCTCCCTAACCTTTCCAGTTCTGACGAAGGGTTCAACCCGAAACATTGACTCTGTTTCTCCTCTCTTTGATGCTGCCTGACCTGCCGAGTGTTTCCAGCACTTTCTGTTGTTATTTCAGATTTCCAGCATCTGCAGTATTTTGCTATTGCATTAGCAGTACAATAGCCGATTTGCATGGGATTTCGGGCCACTGCTAAATTGGTCAGGGCCAGTTTTTTTGAAGGTGGTCATGCACCGGCCTCATTTCAATATTGAAACGAGGCTCCTGCCAACACTGAAACTAAAACAATTCTGTCTTACTTCAATACTTTGTAACATAATAGAATTAATTTTCAGGAGTAGACTTGAAGATTGTCTGCACAATAATCAACAGCAGTCAATGTGGATGCAGAAGGGAAAGATTCTGCCTGGCCAACTTTATTGACTTTTTTAAGGAAATGACATTACAATTTGACTATGGAAAGACCTGCAACATGGTGTACCAAAACTTTCAAAAAACATTTGACAAAATTACACTTCAAAGGCTGTTATTTAAACTGAAACCAGTGGGGATTCAGGTTACATTTTGTGAATGGGTAAGAAATTGGTTGAAACAGCGGGGTCTAAATTTGACATTATTGCATACGTTTTATGGGCCCAACATGAGCGAGCCTCAACAGCTTTTTGGGGAGTTCCAGATTTCCACTACCCTTTGTGTGAGGAAGTGCTTGCTGACATCACCCTTGAATGGCCTTGCTCTAGTTTGAAGGTTATGTCCCCTTGTTCTGGACTCCCCCATACAAATTGGCTAAATTTGCAAATGATAACAAATTTGGAGGGGCAGTTGATCCTGACAAGACAACTCAGGAAATATAAGATGAGTTGGACAAAATATCTAAGAGGGCAAAACAGGAACAGGAGCAGGCCATTCAGCCCCTTGAGCCTGTGCCGCCATTCAATTCGATCATGGGTGATCTGTATCTTCAATTCGATCATGGCTGATCTGTATCTTAACTCCATCTACCCGCCTTGCTTCCATAACCCTTAATACCCTTGCCTAACAAAAATCTATAAATTTCAGTTCTGACATTTTCAATTGACCCTCAGCCTCAACTGCTTTTTGGAGGAGTTCCAGATTTCCACTAACCATTGTGTGAAGAAGTGCTTGCTGACATCACTCTTGAACAGCCTAGCTCTAATTTGAAGGTTATGCCCCCTTGTTCTGGATGCCCCCACCAGAGGAAATAGATTCTCACTATCTACCCTATCAGCTCCTTTAATCATTTTAAACACAATGGCAGATTAAATTTATTATGGACAAATGTAAATTATATCACATTAGAAGAAAATGTGGGTGTAATATGTACTCCATGAATGCTTTGAAATAGCTAAGGTTGCAGTTGAATAGAATCTAGGTCCCCAATACATTCAATTCTGAACAGGGCTGAGTGTCATATGTGACTATAAAACCAGCGAGAGGTAGGCTGCCTGAACCAAAGGTTAGCCTTGCTGAGATTCCGTAAGACCCGTCTCACCCTCGTTTGCAATATGTGGGTGAGCTACAAGTTTGAAAAATGCTTGGGATAGATCGCTTGCATATTATGGGCTCCAACATTGGATGCTGCTGCAACCATTAAACAGCTGCAGCAGCTTAATGGGACAATACACGTTTCCAGGCCAAAGGAGAAAACAAGGTAAAGGAACTTCACTGACATGTCTTCCAACAATCAGTGAGTGGGGCACCTCAGTTTTTGGACATAGCCACGGTCACCTTGGTGAGGTCCGTTGGGGAGAGAAGGGACATCCTGTTCTCCTTGGATGGGTGCTGTTGGATGGGTGCTGTCTTTCACAGAGAGTTGAAATACAAGCTTGGCAGGAGGTCAGCAACCATGTTAATACCAGCACCTGGCTGCAGTTTAGTAAGAAATGTAATGACCTCACCAGATGTGTTAAGGTAGGAAACGCCATTACATGTCTCATTGTTTCAATTCTGTAGTATATGAAATCCAGCCATACCTCCGTCCAGTCTGTCATTTTCTGGATGGCTTCCCATGGTTGTGGGGTTGATTACAAAGCACCTGCTTTCTGCTATTCCTCACATTCTGAAAAATCAAAAAGAAAATCACATGTTTTACTCCCATGCTGAAATTGAAAGTTCCAGCAGATATGTCTAATGGAAAAGATCCATTTCTGATGCTTCAAGAGAAGGAGAAGTAAGAAGATGACTCCGGAAATTCCAAAAAAGTTGACAGAATCTGCAACACCCAACATCTATGAGCGGAGTTGTCAAGAAATACAGAAAGAAAGACAGTTTGATGTAAGAGATCTCCACAATGATACATCCAAGAAGGCAGAGGTCATCAAATAAGCCATCCAGGAAAGAGAAAGGGTCAAAGCCAAAGTGGTTCACCCTTTAATTTATCAACCTCAGGGCCAATATGAGATTGGAGTGTCTCAAGAACTCAAGGCACAGAAAGTGTCAATATTGCTGTGCAATCTATTTTACAAAAGCTTCAAATAATATTACTTTTTAAGTATCGTATGCAAATAGCCTGAGCACAGTTAGCCAAAGAGATTAACTTTACAATCAATCTGCTGACTACGCTGATCTGAAACCAGCCACCTTCCTCCTCATAGCTCGAAGATATTGCTAATCAAATTTCCTTTGAATAATCTGACAGGCAGTCTGGTGGGATTGACAAGCCAGCATCGCAAACAATGTGGCTGATATTTCACTTCACTTGGAGCCTCAGAACTTTAGATGTAACTTTCACTACTTCTGAGTTACGTAGCTATACTATTTGGCCTGGAGATTTTGTTAGGTTGTGCCGGTAGTTCCAGCACAATTCGCCCAAAATCGACCAAACCAACGCAAACGTTCGAGGAATTTCCAGACCAAATTATGCCCAGCGCAAATCGACTTTCCGCGACCTTTTGCGCGAGTTTAAAAAACACATCCATGGAGCCATATCCCAGTACGAGTCAGTGGGGGTGAAATTCGACTTCGGTGCCAGCGCAAAACGGGTGACAGTGAATCGGCAGCTGGTTTTACACCCCGCCCGATTTCCTTTTAAAATTTAAATGAGAAAGAAAATTAGGCAGTTTGTAAACCAGGCTGCCGTTTCACAGTCAGCCTATTTTGTGCTACCACCAAAGTTGAATATCACCCCCAGTACCTGCAAGAGAGGAAAACTGGAAAAACCAAAAAACAAAGATCAAAGGTTAACCTGCCAGAGATTTCAAATAGAAAGAAAGACTTGCATTTATATAGTGCCTTTCACAACCACCAGACGTCTTAAAGCGCTTTACAGCCAATGAAGTACTTTTGAAGTGTAGTCACTGTTGTAATGTAGGAAACGCGGCAGCCAATTTGAACTCAGCAAGCTCCCACAAACAGAAATGTGCTAATGACCAGATAATCTGCTTTTGTTATGTTGATCGAGGGATAATTATTGGCCAGGACACCGGGGATAACTCCCCTGCTCTTCTTCAAAATAGTGCAATGGGATCTTCTACGTCCACTTGAGAGAGGGAGTGGGCCTTTGGTGTAGCGGTAGCATCCCCGCCGCTGGGCCAGAAGGCGTAGGGTTTCGAACCCCGCTCCAGACAGTCCCGGCAAGTGGAGTCGGAGCTCCGGCTCTAAATTCTGGGTTGACATCCAGCAGGATACTTGCGTCCGTGGGTGTGGGTGGCACCCCCCTCGTATGGGTTGTGGGAGCCCGTAAAACCCTCCCGCCATAGGACTAACCACCCTAATGGCTGGTACGAAGATGGTTACGGTCACGGAAGGAGCGTGAACGCGGCCAGAAATCCTTCCACCACTTAATACAGTTCCCCAAAGGGAACAGTGTGAAGACACGTACGACGACGACTTGAGAGAGCAGACGGGACCTCAGTTTAATGTCTCATCCAAAAGACAGCACCACACTCCCTCAATACTGCACTTGACATTCGTCAGCCTAGTATTTTTGTGCTCAACATCCCTGGAGTGGGACTTGAACCCACAACCTTCTGACTCAGTAAGCAAAGAGTGCTACTCACTGACACAGCACATGATTGAAGAAACTGCCTTTAAAGGTGGTTTTCAGTCAACATGCTTTTCTAAACTTGCTGCTAAAATGGATCTTGGGAGCTAGGAAAAAAGAAGAAAGAATCAAAATAATGTGCTGCAAGATGGATCTGTGTCTGGGCTAGCTGCCTGTATCAGCCATTATTTCATAGTGAATGATTATGAAGCCCTACGGTTGTATGATTCACAGCAAGTTCAGACTTAGCTGTAAAATTGCAGATTAGCTGTGAATAGATAAGAGATTAACAGAGTGGAAACTATTAAAACTAAGTCCAAATATGATACAGGCAGAACGTGCTTAGAGCTTGTCAAAAAAGCACAAAATAACAGTCTTTAGCTTATTCTAATAATATTTACCTCCATTGTCTTAATTTGATGTGCTGATCTAGGTGTGGTGTTCATCACATCTTGGTTAATTATTATGTGAAAAATGCAGAGCAGATTTTCCACACATGATCCTGATTTTTATTTTGCAGCATCAGTAGCGCAATATTCTTGGAGACTGATCCATAAAGGGAGACTTGCATTTATATATTGCCAGCTGTCAGAAACATCCCAAAGCACATTACATACAACAAATACTTTGCAAACCAGTGAAGGTTGTTATGTTTGCACACAACAAAATCTCACAAATGGCAATGAGAGAAATGACCACGTAATCTGTTTTTGATGATGTTGGTTGAGAGAGGAATGCTGGCCAAGACACAGCAAGAACTCCCTGCTCTTCAAATAGTGCACGAGGTCTTTAGGATCCACTTGAAGTACTAGAACAGTCAGGTGGGACCATCTGAAGGATGGCACTACTGACAATGCAGCATTGACCATAGCACCGCAATGGAGTGTCCGCCTAGTTTATGAGCTCAAACAGCTGGTATGAGTCTCAAACCTATAACGTTCTGACTCAGAGGTAAGGGTACTGCCAACTAAGCTCAGCTGATCAATTGATCCTTATGAGAATGTGACTGTATCTGTTGCCTTAAAGCTGTAGCACATCACTGTTTAAAAACAAAATCTAAAGCATGTCTGAAAAGAAATCCGAAAAAAAAGGGGCTGGGGACTTTGAGGGGATTCTCCCGATCTGTAACTTCAGTAGGAGATTGGCAGGAACCCTGGAGAAAAGGTGTAAACAGCTGTGGGTGTTTATTCAGTTTCTTTGGGGGTTCCACTGAAGTTACTGCAGGATATCGGGAGAAGCCCCATGGAGTTTTGGGGACATAGAATTCAATTCAATTCAATTTTTGAGATGTAAGGGGGTATTTTACCTGGAAGTGGGATTCAGGTGGGCAAGCGGCAAACCTGCAAACGCCGGCAGCATAAGACCCAGCCGCTATTAACCGCCGAGCCTCATTTTAATAGGATTGGCGAGCTGCCCACCCGATCATGTCAGGCTGTCCCCAAGTTCTCAGACGCTTCCCTGGAGTTCCTAGTGCAAGGAGCGGCATGCTCTTTCCAAGAAATGAGAAGAAGATTCCAAAGACCTGCATACAGCAGACCTGGAGAGAAGTGGCTGAACTCATGAGTTCCTGGGAACATATGAAAATGCTGGCCGAGAAAAGACCAGCTGGCCCATCGAGCCTGCTCCACACAGTCGTGGTGCCTTAAGCATCAAGATTGATATAACCTTTTACCCACCAGCAACCATGTAATCTCCTGGGACAGGCAAAAAAACTGGGGAAAAAAAGCAAGGCTAATTCAGGGGGGAAAGATCTGTACACAGTACTCCAGATGTGGTTTAACCAGGGCTTTGTATAGCTGTAGCAAATCTTCCTCCCCTTTATATTCTAGCCCTCTAGATATAAAGGCTAACATTCTATTAGCCTTTTTCATTATCTTTTGCACCTGAACACTACATTTTAGTGATCTCCGTATATGAAAGTGGTAGTAGAGCTATGGGAGCGGTACTTTTTACACTCTCTCAGGATATCAACATGTCTGCTCGCTCATCACCTCCTCAACCAATACCCGCCATGTTGCCAAAAAGCCAACTGGGCACACTGCCCCGGCAGCAGCCGAAGTGCTATAGGCTGCAGCCAGACCCTCTCTGGCTTCTTTTAAGAAAGGCACAATGGGTTGGCACTTGAGTGAGAGAAGAATTCAAGGCCATTATTGTGTTTGGCATTAATTTATTCGCCTTTTTATATTTGGAACTTTGGTCTGCAGTGCTTTTTCATAGCAGTTTATGGGTTCGATTTTAATAGCCCTGAGGAGGCGGGTTTGGAGGCGGGTCAACTGCGAAAATCTGAAAAAATTGCTTCAGACACCCAACCCGCCTCCATCCTGCCCCCACGTGATTTTCGTGAGTGTCTGTTCAGCTGCTCCCAAACTGACCCGACTCCAACCGGTGGGACAGGTTGCTAAGGCAGTTAAGAGCCTATTTTGACAGTGGTTTCCCATTTTCGTGCCTCTGGCTCCTGTTTCCCGTCTTGGCAAAAACAGTCCAGCTGCAAGGAGACGAGTTGGTGGAGGACATGATCTGCAGTCATTATTGGTGCAGAACTTTAAAAGCGCTCCTGTAACATGGCTGGCATTTAAATGCAACAACTTTGTTGTTGGAGTTTTGTGATAAGATTTTGCAAATCTACTGACCTTGTGACTGGTCAAGCTGACACACATCTGCTGTGTGAACTGATTGGAATAATTTCAGGCCACTTTGAGTGTGCGCTTGCAAGCTTCTTGCCACAACTGAAATCTTTAACAACGGGATGGAAACCATTTACATCCTCTCATTCTGGTCATCAGATTCGGAGGAAGAGCAGCGCAGCTTAGTGCTGCCGGATGAACAAGTGGCTCAGCGCACAGCCTCCTTGGAGGAAGATGAAGAAGACGAGGAAGAGGACGAGGAGGAGGATGAGGAGGAGGACGGTGAGTGACGCCTTGCGGGTCCGGATGTGGCCAATCCAGCAGCAGGGAACCACATTGATGGCCTTCAGGCAAGGGATGCACTCATCCATGCCAGATTCGCGTAAGCTAACGTTTCAACCACAGGTGGCTGGCACATGGAGATGAATATGTCAGACATGCTCAAACCACAGGCATCATCTGTCCAATAAATGGTGGTTTGCGCTCAGTGTCACCACCAACATTCTACATGGAAATCGCCCTGAAACCTCACTCTTGAATTTCCATTTCCCAGAACGTGGAGGCCACACATTAGGTGACCTCAGCAGATCATTAAACCTTTTTCGACACTAAACCCATGTGCGTCTGCACACAGATCTATAGCTCACCTCCTCAGCAATTTGCAGCCAAGCTGCCTTGGTTTGCTGAGGAGGCCTCCTTCTTCCATTTCCAGGGAAGAGGAGCTCCTGACGTCCCCTAACTCCCTCAACAAGAGCATGGAGAGAGCCCTCATTGAACCTGGATACAGCCTTAGTTTTTGGGGCTGCCATTCCTGCAGCAGCCAGCACCTTTAAAAGAAAAAAGCATTAATATTACTAAGCAAATGATTGGAACACATGTGGCATCTTTTTCATTTCATAGTCAGATAATAAAGTCATATATCTAAAATCATGAATCTCTTTCTGGAATAATATGACCAGTAATATCATTCGTTAAACTTTGCTCAGAACAGACACTGTCAACTCCCCTTTCTATATAATAAAGCACCAAGCCCTCCCAATGACATTTTTTGCAAAGGGGATGTGGCCCCTTTAAATTTTCAAACAAACAACGTGTCATCAGACACGAGAAACTGACAGGCTCCAGGCAATTAGAAACATAGAAAGATAGAAAAATAGGAGCAGGAGTAGGCCATTCGGCCCTTCGAGCCTGCTCCGCCATTCAATATGATCATGGCTGATCCTCTATCTCAATACCATATTCCCACTCTCTCCCCATACCCCTTGATGCCTTTTGTGTCTAGAAATCTATCTATGTCCTTCTTAAATATATTCAGTGACTTGGCCTCCACAGCCTTCTGTGGTAGAGAATTCCACAGGTTCAACACCATCTGAGTGAAGAAATTTCTCCTCATCTCAGTCCTAAATGTCCTACCCCGTATCCTGAGACTGTGACCGCTCGTTCTAGACCCCCCAGCCAGGGGAAACATCCTCCCTGCATCCAGTCTGTCTAGCCCTGTCAGAATTTTATACGTTTCAATGAGATCCCCTCTCATTCTTCTAAACTCTAGTGAATACAGGCCTAGTCGACCCAATCTCTCCTCATACGACAGTCCTGCCGTCCCAGGAATCAGTCTGGTGAACCTTCGCTGCCCTCCCTCTATGGCAAGTATATCCTTTCTTAGGTAAGCAGACCAAAACTGCACACAGTACTCCAGGTGTGATCTCACCAAGGCCCTGTATAACTGTAGTAAGACATCCTTGCTCCTGTACTCAAATCCTCTTGCAATGAAGGCCAACATACCATTTGCCTTCCTAACTGCTTGCTGCACCTGCATGTTTGCTTTCAGTGACTGGTGCACAAGGACACCCAGGTCCCTCTGTACATCAACATTTCCCAATCTATCACCATTTAAATAATACTCTGCCTTTCTGTTTTACCTACCGAAGTGGATAACTTCACATTTATCCACGTTATACTGCATCTGCCATGTATTTGCCCACTCACTCATCTTGTCTAAATTGCCTTGAAGCCTCTTTGCATCCTCCTCACAACTCACAATCCCACCTAGTTTTGTGTCATCAGCAAACTTGGAAATATTACATTTGGTTCCCTCATCCAAATCATTGATATATATTGTGAATAGCTGGAGCCCAAGCACTGACCACTGTGGTACCCCACTAGTCACCGCCTGCCATCCCGAAAAAGACCCATTTATTCCTACTCTGTTTCCTGTCTGTTAACCAATTTTCAATCCATGCCAGTATATTACCCCCAATCCCATGTGTTTTAATTTAGCACACTAACCTCTTATGTGGGACTTTATCAAAGGCCTTCTGAAGATCCAAATACACCACATCCACTGGTTCTCCCTTATCTATTCTACCAGTTACATCCTCAAAAAACTCCAGTTGGTTTGTCAAACACAATTTCTCTTTCATAAATCCATGTTGACTTTGTCTAATCATGTTGATATTTTCTAAGTGTCCTGTTATCACTTCCTTTATAATAGACTCTAGCATTTTCCCTACTACTGATGTTACGCTAACCGGTCTGTATTTCCCTGTTTTCTCTCTCCCTCCTTTTTTAAATAGTGTGGTTACATTTACCACCCTCCAATCTGCAGGAACTTTTCCATAATCTATAGAATTTTGGAAGATGACAACCAATGCATCCATTATTTCCATGGCTACCTCTTTTAATATTCTGGAATGCAGATTATCAGGCCCTGGAGGGACCCACACATCGTCCGTAACGAGGCCAATCAAGCCAAAATCAGAACTGCTGGGAGGTGGCATGTGGGAGCGGGTCTGAAAGCTGCCGAGCAGCGGGCCCGCCCTCAACCCGCCTCCATTATTAAAATCGAGCCTTATGAGTCTGCATTGTCAGTCTGTCTTTCAAATGAAAATGGTTTCAGGGGCCTAGATATTCATCTCAAGTGGTGGAGCAAAACGGGGAGTATCAGCTCGGCTGCCCGTTATACGCAGCACCTGATATTCAGTTCCATTGACTGTAATAGAGCTGACTATCAGGCTCTGTGTATAATGGGCAGCTGATCCGATACCGCCTGTTTTACACCACCGTCTGAGTCGACTTTCTAGGCCAATGTTCTTTAATGCAGGATTAAGGGAATGCTGAAGGCTACAACAAGGATGGTTCATATAGTGCATCTAGGTAGCTGTGTAGCTTTTCGGGGAAGGGGAATGAGCAAGTCACCTGAAGCGATGTGCTATTAGCTCATCTCTGGCTGCAAGGCATTGTGTTGGCCCTCCTTCTTCTGTTTCTTCCTCGCCTTCACCCAAGTTTTCCTTATCACATGACGACAGTTACTGTTGCTCTGCCCTCTCCAAATACAATCCTCTCTGGGTTGTCAGGTTGTGAAAGATGCACCACACTACAATGATGTGGGAGACTCTTTCTGGGGTATATTGTGGAGAGCCCTCAGATCTGTACAGACACCTAAACCTTTGTTTTAAGAGTGCTATAGTCTCCATGATCTTCAGGATGTTGCCATGAATCTGGATGTAGCTGACCTGTTCTGGTGTTATGGAGGGCTGTCATCAGCTACGATTGGAGGGGATAGCCCTTGTCCTCGAGAAGCCATCCTCCAACATTCCTGGAAGGTTGGAATAGAGGAGGGATGGTTGACTGTCGCAGGCTGAAAATGTCATGACAGCTCCTGGGAACCTATTGCATGATCCTGTTCTGGTGATCACAGACCAGCAGCACATCAATCGAGTGAAATCCCTTCCTATTGACAAAACCTCCTAGTTAGTCTTCAGGTGCTTTGCTGACTACATGAGTGCAGTCTATGAACCCCATACACACGATGGAAGCCAGCCACTGCTCAAAATCCCAGAGCTCTATCATCCTGAGTGTTGGCATCCATAGGGAAGGTAATCTATTGGTTGGCTGTGGCAAATAGTGTATTGATGACTTGCTTGATGCACTTGTGCACTGTAGACCGGGAGATGTGGGAGTAGCACTCTAGAATGAACCTGAGGCAAAGATGTTAAGTGTGGTTATG
This sequence comes from Somniosus microcephalus, assembly GCF_052327205.1. Taxonomy (NCBI): domain Eukaryota; kingdom Metazoa; phylum Chordata; class Chondrichthyes; order Squaliformes; family Somniosidae; genus Somniosus; species Somniosus microcephalus. The sequence continues at coordinate 38,355,865 of NC_140988.1, forward strand.
ACATTGACAGCCATTGATAAAGCTTGGCCACCTGGTCCAGCAGGCTGTAGGTCTTGTTGAAAGTGGATGTAGAGGTCTGCGACAGCCTGCCTGGAGAAGTGCTGCCTCCTCATGCACTGCTTCTCAGGCTCATCCACAAAACTCACTCTTGGTTTATCGACCTTGCTGGGATGGATAAGGCCTTCTCTGAGCAGCCCCCGCACCTGCTGTCCTCTAACAAACCCATCTGCTGCTTCTCCTAGTTGTTCCAAGGGGTGCTGCTGCTGCTGTTGCTGATCATCTTCCTCCATCCAAATCAATACAGCACGAATGGCACCCATCATAAGCTCTGAGTGCTTATTCAGCATGAGTAAGGCAAAATATTCAGAAACAAGCATTCTCCAAGCTCAAATATCCATTGGAAATCTAAAGAGCACAATAGCACACAGATCCTTATGATCTGAATACCTACAGGTCTTTAAATATTGCTTCCAGTGGCCCTCTGAAACCAATTCCACTAGCTTTTACTCAGTGGGTTCAGCACTGGGTGTGACTTCCCCGATTTCCTGTTAAAATTGCATCGGGGTCCTAACTTCATCATAGGGCCCCAATTTGCAAGTATTCATAAAGCTCCTGCTTGCTTCTGGCGGGCATCTCAGCCACCTAAAAATAGTGTGCGGTTAAGATGGCAATGGGTGGGAATCGAGCGGGAATGTGGTGGTCAGTACCCCTATGTTATTTTAACTGCGCATCTGCCCCGTTATCACTGGGTGGGGTTAAAATTCCCTCTGGAGTAAAACTTGCTTTCAACTGTGGAGCCATCAGTCATGTACTGACTGTCCTGCAGTGCTCATCCCAAATGGTCATTCTTCATGTGTGAGTATTGTTGAGCTAGCAATTTAGCTCATTGGAAGGGGGGCATCGCAGATAAGCTCGATATGGACTGCATTAACATTAAAGCATGTGTAATTCTGGCAGAGCTTACTTCACAGCAATCATTCATGCAAACACTAATGGATTTTTTACCCTCCCTATCCCAGGGCGCCAAGATCAATTATAGCAACCCTAAAGATGCCGTGGCTGAGCTCTGTGAATTCAACAAAGACGGAGCATCAAATCTGGCATCTTGCATTAGAGTTCAAATAAGGAATGTTTTCTGCTGCCTTGCACTCCTGTTCACACGTTTACTTTTTTGTAGAGATTAATGCACAGCAGAAAATATGGCTCTAAGGGGGAGAAATTGGGTGAGTAGTGTTAAGTATGTGTATTGTATTGAACAATTAACACAAAGACTTAAACGTATAACTCAAACAGGTCTTTACTGGTTGGAGGTAGGGACTATACGTAGGTCTTTACTTCATGCCCACAGGCGGGAACTGAGGGGAGATCAGTACCCACAGTACTATTTATACCCCTATGGCCAGGAGTGGTACTGCGTATCACTACGCCCAACAAGTAGTGCAGTCCTGTCCATAGGTTCAAAGTAGCACACATATTACATACACAACATTCCTCCCTTCCTAGCTTTACAGTCATCTCCCCATTTAACATAACGTAATAACATATATACATATATAACTTCAGGTTTACATAACAGAATAACATAGATACATAGATAACTTCATGTCAAAACAGATCACAGATTCAATCTCTACGAACAGTTGCAACATACTCTTAGTGGGAACAGTTTACAGGTTCAGTCTCTGTGGGAACAGTTCGTAAATTCAGTCTCTGATCTTAATTCGTTCCAGACAGTATCTTTTCGTAGTGTTCGGCCGGAGGTAGTAGAAGTAACAATATTTTAAACAATTATTATTTTCGGCCTCTTCTTTTTCTTTTCTGCCTTTTTACAACTCTTGTCGTTCCCATCTTCTCGGCGGACAGCTGTAATGCTACCAACTCTCTATGTTCTTTAGACCTTAAGTGCTTCCTCCGGATTTCAGCACTTTGGGAGTTTCCATCACAATTTGGGCATACCACATCCTCGTAGTATTCACTATCACTCAACAGGTCGAGAGGCCCTTCTACTTCTTCCTTACCCAACTGGACGCTATCCGACTGCTGTTCCTTCTCTATCTCTCTTACTTCCCGTAGTAGAGCCACCTTCTTCCGATGTTCCGTAGACTTTTGGTGCTCCTCCATGATTTCTGCACTTTGGGGGTCGAAGTTACAAGCTGGGCAGGACAGGACATCGTAATATTCGGAGTCGTCCGACAGGTCATGGTAATATTCGGTGTCGTCCTGAGCTAGGCCAGCGAGAGGGTCGTCTATTTCCTCCATACCCAGCTGGACGTTAGCCAGCTCTTGTTCCAAATCCAGACATCTTTCCTGAAGAGACTTCTTCATGTGTACCTCTGCATCCAGCTTTTTCTGGGCTTTCAGCAAGTCGTTTACTAGTGACCTCATTTGTGATTTTAATACTTCAACTTCCTTTGGAGATTGATTGCTCGGACTATGCAGTCCCTCTACCGGAGCAGCTGTTTCAGCGGTCTGTTGTTCTACATTGACGTGAGTCAGCGTACTTTTGGCATCCAATGGCTGCTCTGTTGCAGTCGTTTCAGTCTGTGTTGTCACATCAGCCATCTCAATGACTTTTGAGAGCTCCGAACCCTTTTCCTTTGAAGATCGCAGCTCGTGTTCAAGTTTTTCCCATTTCAGAGTCTTGTCCCTCAGCATATGAAGGAGTTGGCTGACCGTTAACTCTTCTGACACCAGATTATGGCACGCACCTTCAGAACCTGAATCAGCTTTGATTCGTTCGGCCTCCTCGCGCAGATGGTTGGTGTGCTCCTGCTCCATTTTCTCCATCAGTTGCTTCTGTTGCCTTTCCAGATTCTCCCACTCTGTAACAAAGAACTTTTTTATTTCATTCATCTCTTGCTCAAAACGGCGAATCATTTGTTCTAATTGCTGTTGTAGTTTGAAATGGAGTTGAGTTCGAGCCCAGTGTCCCTCAAAAATGTGCATATCAGTAGACTTGACAGACTCAGAATTCTCTGTTAAACTATGTTGTTGTTGCTCAGTGGAATTCTGTGCTGAAACTTTGTCTTTTGCACATGGGTTGGTCTTACCATCATCAGTTCTAGAGTCTGGGCTGATTATCTGCACCGAGTTCTCACTCTTTATGGCTTTTAGCGAATGCCAGTCTATATTTATGTTTCTAAACCACTCCCGGCCTAGTAGTGGTGGACCTCCCTCCGGTAGCACATATAAGTCCATTATTTGACTTCCTTCGCCCTTGTTGGCCACTGCAACCTTTATTGTCCCGATGGGGTACACTCTCTGCCCCGTGTAGGTTGTCAATATAATCTCCGTATCCTGTAGGGGAATATGTTGGAATAACCTTCTGTAATCTTTCTTATTCATGACCGACAATGCCGATCCAGTGTCCAATTCCATTTTTACTTGGACTCCTTCTATCTGAAGAGTAACCCAAATTGTCTGGAGGTCTGCACCCTTACCAACGTTGAGTACCCTTAAGCTAGCCAGTTCAATACTGCTTGCGTCTGGATCGGACTCCTGTTCGGCCACCTTGTGTACCTTTGCGTATTTCCCTTGCGGTGACTTCTTGTTGCTGGTCTTCTTCCCTGACCTGCATACTCTAGCTATATGTCCAAGCCTACCACAAGTTCTACATTCTTGGTTTTTAAACCAACACTGGTTCTGATCATGCGTTGTCTTTCCACAACGATAACATTTGCCAGAACTCACACCCAATTTGTGTGCACTGAGCTCCGGTGACCGTAGCTGCATTACTGCCGTGCCTCTCGCTGCGGCTTCGTGTGCTGCTGCCATAGTGACCGCCTTCTCAAGCGTCAGCTCATTCTCCTCGAGCAGTCGCTTTTGTGTATCCTGTTTAAATAACCCACACACAAATTTGTCTCGTAGTGCATCTGTCAGTCCCGTTCGAAACTGGCAATATTTCGCTAATTTACGCAATTCCAGCAAATATTCAGCATTGCTTTCATGCTGTAGCTGCCTTCTGTCGTAAAATTTAAATCGTTCCGCTAGCATCAGCGGCGTGGGGTTTAGATGATCTTTCAGGACAGTAACAATCTCATCGAACGTCTTATCCGTCGGTTCATCTGGTGATAACAGGTGTTTCAATTGCCCGTATGTCTTCGCACCCATTAAATTTAATAATGTTAGAGCTTTATCTTGGTCACGAATTTTATTGGCCTTACAATAATTTTTTACTCTTTCAACATATATGGCCCAATCTTCGAGGTCACTATCAAAGGTGCTAATATTCCCGTGTTTAGGCATTGTAGATTTGCAATTTCTCAGATTTTATTTTGTTTACTTGTTATCAAAGATGGCGGCTTCCCGCTCTTGCCGTCGTCCTCCGCCCACAAAATGGCGGTTTTCCCGCGCTTGGCGGTCTTCACCCGTCCCCCGACGCCGTCTCCCTTCAGCCCCCGAGTGCGGCCCTTATCTTTGGTCCCGATCGCTGGCCCGCGCTGCGCCTCGCACTTGAAGCGGCTCCCGGCCTCTGGCTCACCCGCTCGCGCGGCTCTTGCTCGCTCCCTCCCGGGCTCTGGCTTACCCGCTCGCGCGTTTCACTGCGGCTCTTATCAGGGATTGCGATCGCCCTTATCTTCTCCAACTTCCCCAGCCCTGTCTTTGCAGCCAACACTGCACAGCTTACCCCACCACCTAGGTTGAACAAGGAAACTGCAGAAAGACTTCTGTCAGTCGCTGGAAGCTGTCAGGATGTTTGCTGCACTCCAGTGCTCAGTCGCTGATGGAGGCTTCAGAGTCCTAAAGCCTGTCGCTTCTAGTGGGGTGGTGATGTTTGAAACCTCTCTTCAACTGCCGCAGGGTAAGAACCTGACTCGTCGCCAGTGTTAAGTATGTGTATTGTATTGAACAATTAACACAAAGACTTAAACGTATAACTCAAACAGGTCTTTACTGGTTGGAGGTAGGGACTATACGTAGGTCTTTACTTCATGCCCACAGGCGGGAACTGAGGGGAGATCAGTACCCACAGTACTATTTATACCCCTATGGCCAGGAGTGGTACTGCGTATCACTACGCCCAACAAGTAGTGCAGTCCTGTCCATAGGTTCAAAGTAGCACACATATTACATACACAACAAGTAGCGCCACCTGTTAGCACCTAAAGAGGCAGGCAGTGGCTGTAGCGCCACTGGCTGCGCCTCCCGCGATATTCAGGAGGGGCGCTAATGGTGGCGTTAGCCTGTTGCGCTGCGCCACCACCGATGACGTCATCGGTGTGCACAGCACCCCATTCGTGCCCCGTTCGCGATATTTGGTAGCGAACGCCGCAGTTGCGCCGTTCGCTACCCATGCCCGGTTCACGGGGCCTTACTGTGCCAGCAGCGGCGCAAGTTAAGGTGGAGGTGCAGGGCGGCTGCTTTTTCGGCGGCCGCCTGCCAGCACCTCCGTCCCCGGCCTCCTAACCCCCCCGCCCCCCCCTGCAGCATTGCCGGCTGTTTCCCAAGAGCCCGGCACTTCTCCTTGGTGCCGTGCTCATTTGCCGGCACTCGCGAGCGGGGATCACGCTGTTGCAGGCACCTCTCCCTTAACAGTGGGAGGAAGGCCTGCAGTACCGCAGCGTGCCGTGCCGCAGCGTGTGGCGCTGCGGCACGTTGCGCTGCGATAATCAGTTTCAGCACCCTAAGAGGGACGCGGAGCGCCTCGAGCCTCGCCCCGTGTCCCTCGAGGGGCGCTGAAACTGAATTTCTGGCGATCGGTATTACTCCGATCGCTGCGCTAAATCCTGCGCTCAGGCGACTTTTGCGCCACTTTGGCGCCCCAACCCAATTTCTAGGCCTAAGTGTTTTCCTTTAATAAAAGACTATTCCGCACCCACCACCACCGCGCCCCCCCCCCACCTCCCCAAACTTGCATTACGCCAGTTGTGGTTACTCTCATCAGATTATAATGTCCCAGGGCCATCTGAAGCTGCGCAAAAATCGGTTCTAGGAAAGGAAGACTTCTCACTGCCTAGCATATCCAATTCCCCTACACAAGATTAATGCCCATACAAACCAGTTGGCATATTGGAAACACATTGATAGAGTATACACAGTGTCAGCTGTGGCTCAGTGGGTGGTACACTTGCCTCTGAGTCAGAAGGTTGTTGGTTCACAGTCCCACTCCAGGGACCTGAGCATATAAACCTAGGCTGACACTCCAGTGCAGTGCTGAGGGTGTGCTGCTTTCGGATGAGATGTTAAACCGAGGCCCTGTCTGCTTTCTCAGGTGGATGTAAAAGATCCCATGGCACTATTTCAAAGAAGAGCAGGGAAGTTATCCCTGGTGTCCTAGCCAATAATTATCCCTTAATCAACATAACAAAAACAAATTATCAGGTCATTATCACATTGCTGTTTGTGGGAGGCTGCTGTGTTTCCCACCCTACAACAGTGACTGTACTTCATTGGCTGTAAAGCACTTTGAGATGTCTGGTGGTTGTGAAAGGCACTATATAAATGCAAGTCTTTCTTTTTTCTTTTATACAATACACTTTTGAAAGCCTCTTTTGTACCCACTGCAGTGGTAGTCTCTTTAAAACTCATGGGAATAGATTGTTTTTTTAATCAGCTAATTATCTTTCATGTTTATTTTACATTAGTTTGAAAACTGAGCACACAGAGATCTCGAATACCAACCTAATAATTCCACTGAATTTTAAGGAGAACATATTTAGTTTGTTGTATTGTGCATCAGCTGGGACAGGAGCAAATATAAAACTGTAATGAACAGCATTCACAACATATCCAAACTATTTTAAACAGGCATGCGTACTCCATGTCCTCTAACTATTGTACGTACATGCCAATGACTACGCCTGACACAGACAGTGTCTTGAGAGCCCAGTCTGTGTGTTTGCGGATGAAAGTCAGCTCGGAATAGGCTTCTCTCCCATCAGTGCTTGAGTTCTCCACTCCCCTCTCCCCAGCACTCTTTAAGGTCCCAAATCCTACCCAAATCCTGTTGCTGCTCCTCTAAGCCAAGTGATTGAACGTAACTCCATACTGTGAACAAGCATTCTTGCAAGATCAGGAATTCCCCCCCACAGTGTGTGGCTGTGTACAGTCACTTTGGCTAACAACAGCAGTGTCAGAAGCAGTCAGGAAGGAGCGCCAACAAGATTCTGTGGGTGGGAAAGGGAGAGGAGAGTGCCAGCCTGAAGCAGGGAAGGCAAAAAGGACCAGCATGAGCTTGAGGAAGGGGGAACGAAGAGTGCCAGCATGAACTGGAGGGGGGGTGGTGGGGGCAAAGGTGTGCCAGCACAAACTGAGAGGGTTAGAGGGGGAGGAAGAGACTCTGTGAAATGTGTGAGCAGATAGTTGAAGGTGTAGACTGACTGTTAAGATAGCTTTAGGGGAAGTGATGGTTGGTTTGTTGAAAACCCAAATGTCATTTATTTTTCCTTTTTTAAGATTAAAAAGTCAATTGGGAAACGTTTAAAACTAGCCAGGACGTAATAAAAAATAAAATTCCATGGGGGAATGCCCCGCCCCACCCCCAACAAAAATGATGAATAATTAGCGTGATGGTTTGGATTACTGCTCACAGACCTGACTGGAATGGTCAAGAAGACTAGGTCTAAATCATTTATTTGCCATTGCAAGATTTAAAAAAGAAATTTCACCTAGTAATATATTATCTGCTGCTACTAACGGGAAGAAGTTTTAAAAGTAAAACAAATATTTCCAATTGGCAAATAAAGAGTCGTTTTCAATAAAACTGACCAAATTTTGGATTTAAAAAAAAGCAGAAAATACATCAAATAAAGGTCTGACATTGTGGAACTTGTCCCAAACTACCCCTAGAAAATCGGTCTTGTGGCTTCAACACTTGTATCCTCATGCTGGCTTTCATCTGTATATGAGAGCTGATTTCGCAAAGCTGTGCTCCCGATGCAGAGTTCCTCTTGCCAGGAGCACGGATCGGGAATTTCGACTGGTTGAATGGCTACAGCATAGGAGGTCATTCAGCCCATCGAGCCTGTGCTGGCTCTCTGCAAGAGCACTTCAGTTGGTCCCACTCCTCCGCCCTTTCCCCGTAGCCCTGCAAATTTCTTTTCCTTCAGGTACTCGTCCAACTCCCTTTTGAAAGCTGCGATTGAGTCTGCCTCCACCACCTTTTCAGGCAGAGCATTCCAGATCCTGACCACTCGCTGTGTAAAAAAGTTTTTCCTCATGTCGCCTTTGGTTCTTTTGCCAAATCTGTCTGATCCCACTGACATCCTCGCTGGAATTTCTGACATGTGTTGCCAGTCCGTGAAGCTCCACCCTGGCAGCTCAAAATGGTAAAATTTACCTTATGGTTTTTCCCGCCCCCTCCAATACAATTGAAGGAAACGTTGGGTATGTGTACAGCTTTAGTTACCGGCCTTTGTCCCACTGCATTCTCAGTGTAATTACTTGCTTTTGAGCTGTCAGTTTATTTTATTTTCGGAACTGTTGATCAGCTTTTGCTAGTTTCCTAGGTGAGCAAGTATGACTGCACAAAGTGAGATTGTGGAAATTTTGACGTGATACTGCCCAAATCATTTACGTGAGGAAAGTTGTCCTTTTTTAGTGTTTGTTTTGATGCTTCTGGTTTGTGGCAAGAACACAGCAGGACCTCAGCAGAGTATGATCAGAATTAGGAAGAAGAATAAAAACCCCCCTACACGAGCTCACTGTATCTGCGACTTGCTATGGTCCTTGAGCATAAACATCAATTAGCCAGTCCCACAGAGATGCTAGGCTTGGTTTCCAGAGTGCTTTGTATGTAGCCAGCAGCAAAGGCTGAATCACAGTGGCTGCACAACATGTGAATATGTTATGAAGTATTAATAATAAACCATTGAACAATTATGGGAGCTGCTGCTTTCAGTGCAGTCCCATTCTTTAGTTTAAGCTTTTGCTCTCAGTGGGGGATCTATTCTGCCAAGAAGACAAAACAAAATACTTCAAAGGAAGTTTATTTCTGATGCACCAAAAGGGCTAATGATCAAAAGCAAGTGTATTTCTTTTTCCAAGGGATTATCCTGATCTCTTTATTTAATAATCTGTTTACAGCCATTGCAGACAGGGGACGTGATAGGAGAGCAGCATCGCAACCACTGCCTGTGCTTTGAAAGGTAACCTTGGAAAAGTCAAGTAGTGAAGCATTTTCTTTCCTTAAATCAATACTGTTGTTCACGTCAGGGGACAAAATAGACAAACACAAAATCAGAACAACTTCCAACTTTGCAGCCAGTCTGTAAATTGACTTGAGTCATTAATAATGTATTCTGTGTATTCACAGCTTGTATGCCAAATGACCTGAATAATAAAGAAACAAATTATGTCGTTCACTTTGCTTGGCTAATGCTGGGTATTGTGGGATGGACAATTGGGGACTGATGACTCGATTCATCCTAGTTCAAACAAATGGCCCCAGGGTATGAGCTGCACAGCCTGAAACAGGGCTCAGAGGTTGTGCTATCACTTGTAGATTGTGGCCCGTGGAATTCCAGGCTCATGTGCAGATATTTTATGACTATCAAAGGGAAAAAAGAGATACATGGAGTGAATTTATGAATCTGCAGTCCTAGCGTAGAGCTTTGCCTGTTGGGAGTGTATATCAGGAATTTGGGAGCATGCTCCTGTGATCTTCCATGCCTAATGGGTGGAAAATCATCGGCAGTTGTACCTGAATGATTCGACTGAGGCTAATAACATTCCTGCTGTTGCTCTGGCTGAGATTAGGTAATTCAGTACAGACCAGGCATCAATCCTAGGACTATTACGATAGCAAAATACTGCAGATGCTGGAAATCCGAAATAACAACAGAAAATGCTGGAAAAACTCAGCAGGTCAGGCAACATCCGCGGAGAGAAATTTGAGTTGACATTTTGGGTCGAAACCCTTTTTCAAAACTGGAAAGGAAATAAAATAGATCGAACAAAAGAAGTAAAAGAGACATTAAAAGGTATTCAAAACCAGACGAGATGGTAATAGGCCAGTGGAGACAAAAGACAGCTGAGATTAGGTGTGAAGTGTACTGGCAGGATAAGAGACAGCTGCCAGGTGGGAGAGGGAAAAAAAAGGAAAGGGGGGGGGGAAGGAGGACCCATAAAGGGGTGGAAAAAAATATAAGTAATAAAGTAATAGGGGCTGAGGTTATAATCTGAAATTGTTCCTCGAGTTTACGTTGAGCTTCCGTGGAACATTGCAAGAGGCCAAGGACGGTGAGGTCCGAGTGGGAATGGAGCGGTGAATTAAAATGACAGGCGACCGGAAGCTTGGGGTCACCCTTACGGCCTGAACGGAGGTGTTCCGCAAAGCGGTCACCCAATCTGCGTTTGGCCTCCCCAATGTAGAGGAGACCGCATCGTGAGCAGCGAATACAGTATACTAGATTGCTTCTTGCTGTCATTGACGCACGCTGCCTGTTCTATCTCCCTGAAGTGCAGAGAGGGGTCTCCCTTTTCGGTGAGCTTGGGGATGTGGCTAACCATGGCCCTCAGCTGTTGGGTGCCATGTGGCACCACAAACTGATTTTGGATGGCCCCAGGGTCCTCGTCATCAACGGGCGGGCCGTACCGCCGTTGTCGGAGGGGGTACACCGGTCCTGGTCCCAGCCTATCTAGCGGGGTCTGCTGTGCTTCCCCTACCACTTCATCCTCCACCCCCCTTGCTGCCAGATCTCCTGAAAACTCAGAGCTATGGGTGGCGGCCGTGGGACCTCTGATTCCCTAGCCAACTTTGTCCTGGGTGCTGCCTGTGGGATGGTTCGGTTTGGGTTGCCGGTAAAGCCCGACTGGCCCGCCTTCGGGCTGATGAGGCATATCATCCCCTTTGCCCTCGATAAGGCCATGCCCAAGCTTTCTATCTCCTCCCTACAGGGCCCGTGATCTGCCTCCTCGAACCCCCGGTCGCAGGCTAGCTTGTATGCTGCCTTTACCTCCCTTACTTACTCCTCCTGCTCTTTTAATTTTTGGGTAAGGTCGCAAATTGTGTCCTTCAGCCTTACCTCACTGCCCCTCACCTCTCTAACCTGGTATTCTAAGTGTTCCATCTTGCGCCTAGCGCTGGCTTTACTTTCAGCGGTCTGGTACTCCAGGCGCTCTACCCTTGCCTGATGTTCCCGTTGCACCTTGATGGCCCGGGCCTCCAGACACTCTACTTTTGCCTGGTGTTCCTTGGTCGTCTGCGCTCTTTCTTGGCTTAAAGCCTGAAGTGCCACTAGCACCTTCTCTTCCGCTGCAACCTTATCCTGCATTTCTAGGGCCAATTTCTTGAGCTTGGCAGCCTGTGCTGCTACAACCCTGCCCAGCACTAGGACCTGTTTCTTATAGCACATTAACCAGACTGCCTTTTCAATTGCCCTCTTATGCTGTTTACTTGTCATCCACTGAGTGGCGGCGTCTATGGGACGCTCGGCCTTTAACATAGAGCCCACCCATTTCTTGGTGATATTAACCTTTCTACACACATAAGTGGACAACCTCTCTTCCATTGCGGTTTCTCCCTCCGCACCACTCTCTGTTATACCGCATACTGTTGCCGATGTCCTGCCGTGGTCGTCATTTCTGTAGGGGGTTTTGGCTTGGGGTTTGTGTCTGGCCAGTCAGGTGTATCTGAACTGCTCCAGCCCCGTGCGGTTCGAATCGCTTCCCCTCTGGTTCTGACCACCGGACTTATTACGAGCAGCGGTATAAACAAAACGAGACCAGTGGTTTGGTGCAAAGAAAACCAATGTTTATTAAAAATAGAGAAAAATAAACACTATTCAGAGAAAATCACTATGTATGTAACACAATTACACTTAGCGGGGGAGGAGAAATGGACACATCAAGGGAAAATGACTAAAATGACAATTTTAGCAATCCCCTTAACTCCCACCCTTTACACCTATCTAAGTTGTCTTGCGATGGGCCAGAAAGTTTATGCTCACCAGTCTCGGATGTTAGAACGCCTGCTCCGTGCCCCTTTGCCTGCCGATGTCTTTAGGGTTTTCGCCGCCCAGAGCAGAGACACCCCAGTGATTCAATGGTAACTGTCGGTATCCTGCCTCCCTGGATGGGCTCTTCGTCGTCGATCTTCTTGATGGTAAGGCAGGGTACTGGAGTCCAGGCGAGAGAGAGAGAGAGATGGCTTCCCGAGGGACTACTTATACCCCTTTCTGGGAGCCCTTATCACTCGCCAGATCAGCTTGTTTCTTTGTCTGACCTGGACGTGTTGAAGTCTATACAAAGGAAACCATTCTGGGCCCATCGACCTGGATGGCCGGTCAATCGGTTTTTAAACGTCCCATAAGTGTTTTCCTTTGTGTAACTGGTCTTGTGATGGGGCCATTCCAGTTTTAATGCCCCGTTGATCGTTTCCAAACAGTGTTGAAGTCAGCTAACGAAGGTCTGAATGCAGCTATTACCCGTTGATTATCTGTGCAAACGGCCTTGATGGGTTTTAATCAGAGGCCCGAATGCCACTGTTTGCTTCTCATACATAAATGCAGAAGGCCTGTCTGCCTTCTAATTTCTGGAACATTCCTTCTTTGTCAGCCCAAACCTGAACTTTGCAGGCCTTGGCCATGAGGTTGACCGTAGCCATCTTGTTGGGCCCTGGAGCCCTGGATTTTAAATTCAGTCCAGCCAAGGTTTCTCCAATAAGCCAGAAGTAAATCTTCAGGGGAGACATGAAATTTGCAAATCCTTTCAGTCCTCCCTAGGATACTGAAACTTGCTTGAAGTATTCAATCAAGGTGAGCAAATTTCTGACCCCCCACAAACAACCTTCCCCTATATTTATCTATCCACGATCCCTCGACACATACATTCCCGTTACTTAGAGAAAACTATAGGCATCTATCGATAGAAACAAATTACTATCTGTTACAATAATCCAAGCACGGAGGGGGTCCAACACCCCTGCACTACTTGGGACATCATAGAACTTCATTTCAACACACAACCTTTAATAAAAATAAACATCAGGCCAAAAAAAAACATATTTATTAAAAATAACGAGCAAAAGCAAAACGAGCTTTATTAACATAACAAACGGATCTGCCATCATTCGGCAGTGATATTACACAAAGCTCACACGGGTGTTTCTTCTTCCACCCGGGCATACTGGTCCTTCCACAACCCTTTTACTTTAAATTCTACCCTGGGACCCTTTCTCCTACACTGGACACAGACCAGGTAGAGGACGATCCCTAGCTGGCAGACTACTAAGATGTGGGATGCCATTCGAATCCAGGAGGGGACCTCTATACTCTCAAAAACGTCCCACCAGGGCAGGGTCATGATATCTAAAAGGTCGGCCCCTATCTGTACAATCTTTTGTTCCAAAGTGTAGAAGTGCTTTTGCGATACTAGGACGGCTTTTAATAATTTGGTAAGGTGCTCTGGGAGAGGGGGAATCGGGTAACCAAAATGGGCGGCATATTTCTGGAGGTGAGTGAAATTCTCCTCCACAGTGAGGTGAACAGTGGATGGTTCAGGAATGGGGACAATTCATACCTGTGCCACTTGAACTTCTGCCTCGGGTTTGAAGCAGAAACTGCTGTCACTCACCGCGCACCAGCTGTGCTGTCCGTGCTGGTAGTGAGACGCTCCTGTGGTGACGCAATATGTCCCACCTCCTATATATGCTGCCTGTGGGGGAACATGGCCTTGTGCCATGGCTTCCATGGTACAATTTATAGGTTTCGCGTGAGCAGCTCTGAACCCGCATTGTGGTTTCGAATAGGCATTCAAGTGCTGGGGACACAGGATGATGTGTGCGCCCCGGCTACGGCACCCCGAGAGGTCAGTACCCATCATAGCGTGCTCCCACTTTATGACATAGGGTGGCACCACTGCAAAACGAATGTGTGCACCCCCTTGAATGATTCCAATGTTCTCCACCCTGTATACCGGTGCGGGTCGGGCCATCTCACCCATGACCGGCGTTCTTATAACTATCCCCATGACGGTGTGGTTGGACCGCCCACAGTAGGCCTCAGAAGCTGGCACGGGCTTAATGCGTTCTCAAAAAGGTGGAGGGCTGCGAGGTGTTTGTTGCTGATCCAGGAGGGGACTAAACCTTGCTTTAAATCCTCCAGATTGCTGCGGCCCTCGCCCAGCAACCATGCTCCATACAGCATGCACACCTCGTTTTGCGCAGCCTGGTCAGAAGCATTTCTGTCCTCCCTGATGAGAGCATTTACCATCTTTGCATGTTTTTCCAGCTCCACGATGATCTCCTTCAAATGGAGAGTCATGGCCTGGTCTTCATGCAACTCAGAACCTACTACCTTATTCTCATCAGTTAAAATACCCTTTAATTGCGTCTTTAGACCATTAATCTGGGTCTGCAACTCGATGTCGTCTAAACTGTTGATGACCGAGGATCCTGTGTTAAAACCAGTTAAAACGTCATTAAAAACACCCCTTCTTTGCCTCCCAACCCCGTCCCAAACCTCGTGGTGAGTATACAATGCGGTCTTATTGACCTCCGAAAAGTCAAATTCACGGAATTTTCGAAACATGTCAATTAGCAGGGCTTGATACAATTTGGCAGTCTCTGCGGGGCACCACGCGGGTAAGTGTACCTCAGTGAGGTTTAAAATCACCGAGGCCACCGCGTAATGCACCCCTTGGTATAGCACCTGGTCTGTGGGTACTAGCACCAAGCCGTTCCCTGGTCCCTTGGTGGTGGCGGGGCATCCCTCTGCTACTGTCCGTGACGTCGGGGTCATGGGCAGGGGCCGTCGGGGGCGGGTCACTAGTTCAGTGGCATTAACCGAGATTGGGGAGTACTGGATCGCGCATGCGTCCAGGCGAGACTCCCAATCCATCCCCCTCCCGTTATTTTGCCACTGGCTGTGGAAAATGATGGAAACGCCTGTGGGGCAGACTTTCTCTGATCCCCACATACAGACGTAGATCCCCTGATCCGGTTCCCACCATTTATCCCAGCACACACTTAACCCTCCCTGGGTCCCTGTAATGGTCCTGTGAGTGTCATTCCCTAACCTTTCCCACTCTACCCGAGGGTTCCCCATGTCTTTGCTTAACTTTCTGAGCCACCACCACCTATCCAGGGGAACATTCCCTTTACAGGTCAAACATATTCTTTTGCCCACGGTGACGCGAATCCTTGGGGTGACGATTCGTATCCTCGGGCACTGGAGGGAGGCCTCCCCATACGTGAAGCCGGTCTCGCTAGAATACTGGGTTGAATTGGATCCCAGCCATCCCGGCCAGCTCCCCTCGAGGACATATGAGGTGATTTCATCCGCCTCCCGTAGACCACTTCCATCGTGTGCTAGGGGCGCTCTCTTTCCCAAGCATCCGAAGATATGATGGTCCTTGACGTCACCCCTTCTCGCGAGGCTCAGCCCGAACAGGGCGAGCAGGATTATGCCTCCGCACATTTCGAAATTCTGAAAAAAGACATAAAAGCATCTAGCCAGGTTCCCTGGAGGCTCCCTGGCTCGGGGGAAGTGTGATCGGGTCCCACGACCTCGGCTCACGTAGACAGCACTCTGGAACGGTTCCAAACTTAAAACTTATAGACTACCGGTTCCTTACATAGAATTAAATCAAAACACCCTAACTTAATCCTCTATACACATTACTTAAAATTATACTACCTAAACTATATACATCCGCCTCCCGTCTCCGGATGGCCAGCCTAATCCCTGTTTGGGCTGCTACAGGCTGCTCCCTGCGGCATGGCAGCACTGATCTCTACTTCTGGTCCCTCGCAGCTTATGGCTGCTGGCTGGGGACCTCTGTCTTTCGGCTTCTCCCTGACTCGGGAGGCCGCCCTTTTTAACTGAAGAGCCGGTGACCATAATTTTCTGGGCTGGGGTGGCCGAGGAGACCTCCTAGGGCGTGCTACCGGTGGGGCTACCCTGGCGAGCGGACCCTTGGCTCGGGTCACAGTCCTCACTGGCTGAGGGCCTTCTCCCTCGGGTCCCTTCACTCCCAAACCTGAACTGGGGACGGGCAATCCCTCGCCACCGGCTGCCGGCGGCTGAGGGTCTTCCCCTCCAGGTTGAAAACCTGGTTCGGGCTCGGGGCCATCTGATTCGGGCTCCCTCTCCTCGGAATCGCATAGGAGAGGGGGAGTGGTCTGGACAAAGTGCTGGGGAACTTCTCCCTTGACGCACGTGACTGTGCCTGCATGTGCAGCCTGTGTGCGCGTACCCGCTGCGGGCTGAGGATTTCTAACCTCAGGTTGGATCCCAGCTGCCTGCTTAAACAGCTCACACTGGTCATGAACCATTTTAAAAACCCTTAGCTGACCCTCTAAACTGCCAGCCCTCGCTGTTAACCTAGCGTTCTCCTCTAGTCATTGCTGTGGGTTGTATGGGGCTGATGGGATTACAACACCGGTGGTGGCTGCTATTTTCCCCTGGCTGGTCAGGAAGAGAGATCGTATCGACTCCAAGAGTGGCTCGATCGCAGCGGCAGGGATACCTGGCTCTGCCTTTTGGGCTGGGGCTGATGAATTCTATCCCTTATTCTCCTTCCAGGGATTCTTACAATCCTTGCGCCAGTGGCCGTCCTTCCCGCACCCGTAACAGTTTAACTTAGTCTGGGAGGGACGGTTCCCCTTCTGGTGCCACTCTTTCTTACTCTGGCTCCCAGGTTTAACCTCATGGACTTTTCCCTTGGGTTGGGGCGTCTCGATAGCCCTCATATTTTTATATGCTATAGTGAGCTGGCGGATCACCGTTTCCTCGGTGGACTGGGGGCTACTGGGGTCAAACCAGGCCGCAGCCTGGGCTCGGATTTGGGGCAGGCAGTTTGTCATTAGACAATGGAGCCAGTGGGTCAATTGAACTTGGTTCAGTAATGCCCGCGCTGGCATTCCTGGGCATGCGCTCCGGTAGACTGGCCACAGCCTGTCTGCGAACGCCTGCGGGGACTCCCCTGGGAGCTGTACTGTTTTTTCCACCCGGGCGAATGGACTACCATCATTGAGTCCCATGGCCTCCAATATCTCATTCCTCAAATCCTCATAATCCTTCTGCCCCTTTTTACATTCATCAGATAGGGTCTGGAGGGGATTACTCCCCAGAGAAAACAGCAGCATCTTAGCTTACTCTGCGTCATCGCAGTCATTGACGCACGCTGCCTGTTCTATCTCCCTGAAGTGCAGAGAGGGGTCTCCCTTTTCGGTGAGCTTGGGGATGTGGCTAACCATGGACCTGAGCTGTTGGGTGCCATGCGGCACCACAAACTGATTTTGGATGGCCCCTGGGTCCTCGTCATCAACGGGCGGGCCGTACCTCCGTTGTCGGAGGGGGTACACCGGTCCTGGTCCTGGCCTATCTAGCGGGGCCTGCTGTGCTTCCCCTACCACTTCATCCTCCACCCCCCCTTGCTGCCAGACCTCCTGAAAACTCGGAGCTATGGGTGGCGGCCGTGGGACCTCTGATTCCCTAGCCAACTTTGCCCTGGGTGCTGCCTGTGGGACGGTTCGGTTTGGGTTGCCGGTAAAGTCCGGCTGGCCCGCCTGCGGGTTGATGAGGCATATCATCCCCTTCGCCCTCGACAAGGCAATGCCCAAAACTTTCTATCTCCCCCCTACAGGGCCCGTGATTTGCCTCCTCGAACCCCCGGTCGCAGGCTAGCTTATATGCTGCCTTTACCTCCCTTACTTTCTCCTCCTGCTCTTTTAATTTTTGGGTAAGGTCGCAAATTGTGTCCTGCAGCCTTACCTCACTGCCCCTCGCCTCTCTAACCTGGTATTCTAAGTGCTCCATCTTGCGCCTAGCGCTGGCTTTACGTTCAGCGGTCTGGTACTCCAGGCGCTCTACCCTTGCCTGATGTTCCCATTGCACCTCGATGGCCCGGGCCTCCAGACACTCTACTTTTGCCTGGTGTTCCTTGGCCGTCTGCGCTCTTTCTTGGCTTAAAGCCTGAAGCGCCACTAGCACCTTCTCTTCCGCTGCAACCTTATCCTGCATTTCTAGGGCCAATTTCTTGAGCTTGGCAGCCTGTGCTGCTACAACCCTGTCCAGCACTAGGACCTGTTTCTTATAGCACATTAACTAGACTGCCTTTTCAATTGCCCTCTTATGCTGTTTACTCGCCGTCCACTGGGCGGCGGCGTCTATGGGACGCTCGGCCTTTAACATAGTGCCCACCCATTTCTTGGCGATATTGACCTTTCTACACACATAAGTGGACAACCTCTCTTCCATTGCGGTTTCTCCCTCTGCACCACTGTCTGTTATATCGCATACTGTTGCCGATGTCCTGCCGCGGTTGTCATTTCTGTAGGGTTTTTGGTTTGTGGTTTGTGTCTGGCCAGTCAGGCGTATCTGAGCTGCTCCAGCCCCGTGTGGTTCGAATCGCTTCCCCTCTGGTTCTGACCACCGGACTTATTACGAGCAGCGGTATAAACAAAACGAGACCAGTGGTTTGATGCAAAGAAAACCAATGTTTATTAAAAATAGAGAAAATTAAACACTATACAGAGAAAATCACTATGTATGTAACACAATTACACTTAGCGGGGGAGGAGAAATGGACACATCAAGGGAAAATGACTAAAATGACAATTTTAGCAATCCCCTTAACTCCCACCCTTTACACCTATCTAAGTTGTCTAGTGATGGGCCAGAAAGTTTATGCTCACCAGTCTCGGATGTTAGAACGCCTGCTCCGTGCCCCGTTGCCTGCCGATGTCTTTAGGGTTTTCGCTGCCCAGAGCAGAGGCACCCCAGTGATTCAATGGTAACTGTCGGTATCCTGCTTCCCTGGACGGGCTCTTCGTCGTCGATCTTCTTGATGGTAAGGCAGGACACCGGAGTCCAGGCGAGAGAGAGAGAGAGATGGCTTCCCGAGGGACTACTTATACCCCTTTCTGGGAGCCCTTATCACTCGCCAGATCAGCTTGTTTCTTTGTCTGACCTGGACGTGTTGAAGTCTATACAAAGGAAACCATTCTGGGCCCATCGACCTGGATGGCCGGTCAATCGGTTTTTAAACGTCCCATAAGTGTTTTCCTTTGTGTAACTGGTCTTGTGATGGGGCCATTCCAGTTTTAATGCCCCGATGATTGTTTCCAAACAGTGTTGAAGTCAGCTAACGAAGGTCTGAATGCAGCTATTACCCATTGATTATCTGTGCAAACGGCCTTGATGGGTTTTAATCAGAGGCCCGAATGCCACTGTTTGCTTCTCATACATAAATGCAGAAGGCTTGTCTGCCTTCCAATTTCTGGACATTCCTTCTTTTTCAGTCCAAACCTGAACTTTGCAGGCCTTGGCCATGAGATTGACCGTAGCCATCTTGTTGGGCCCTGGAGCCCTGGATTTTAAATTCAGTCCCGCCAGCGTTTCTCCAATAAGCCAGAAGTAAATCTTCAGGGGAGACATGAAATTTGCGAATCCTTTCAGCTGCCAGTAACCGGCAGCGCCCTGTTAAAAAAAATGGCGGCGTGATGATGTGCACACTGACAACGTCACCTGCTCGAACTTCGACCCTAGCGCTCAATTCAGCGCTGGGTCCTAAGCACGCTAGGTTAACCTGGTGTGCAAGCAGGCTGGCAGATGCTGACAGGGGTGATTTCTGCAGCTGTTAAATGGACATACACATTACTCAGGTAAGTTTGAATGGAAGGGTTTGGCCTTAGTTTTTTGGATTTTATTGAAGTGGTGGCTTGCTGCAATATATGTGAAAAGTTTTTTACGTGATTTGGGAGTGCTGCTGGACACTTGCAATGGCTCGGATGATAAGTGAACGCCTTTGAGAAGACAGAACATGTTGTGAATACTCAGCAGGTCACGCTACATCCGTGGCGTTCACGTCTCAGGTCGACATGCTGCCTGACCAACTGAGTATTTGCAGCATCTGCAGCTTTTCACATTTACAGCATCCACTTGCAGAGGGAAGAGGAAGACGCAGAAGAGGAGGAAGCCGAAGAGGAGGATTCAGGCAGAAGGATGTATCCCAGGCAGCCCCTTTGTGGCCGGGATGGAATTGTCCGCCTGCGGTCCCACTAGCTGGGCAGGCTACCTCTTCTTGTTGACACACTGGCTGAGTAGGCTGCATTCCTTGGGTGTGTGAAATGAGGAAGACACAAGGGTAGAGTTGTGCTGGCGGGAGGGCAGGAAACCTAGAGGTGCATGGAAGAAGGGAGATAACGTACAAGGATACCCACATCTTGTATCCTTTCAGCTCCGCCGCTGGCCAAGGGATCAGCCATGCCCCTGCCAAGAATGGCCTGCACCGTCTCCTCTAAGGGGGTGAGGTGGTGCTAGGAATGGGAGATGTGCCTCGTCATTGGTGCAGATTGTTGGTAGGTGAGTGGTTGGGGGGTCCTGCCTTGAGCAGATGTGAGGCTAATGGTGTCGTTGGTAGGTGGCAGCTTTTGAAGATGCATTCACTGACCTTGACCAGTGGTCTGAGGTCATGAAGCTTCTTTGGACACTGGAGCCAGGTGGTGGGGGTGACACTGCTGGCAGTGACGACCTTGGTAATATACTCCCACATTGTTCTTTCTGGAGGGCCTCCTGGCCCCTGTGGGTAGAGGGCCAGTCTTGCAGTGTTGATCCCCTGCACAAAGCCTGAGTGCTTTGACAGACAGATGCTCGGGGAAGCAGCAATGCCACATCAGGACTACAAATTGGTCCTGGATCCCACATGCAACACCACCAGGGCACCGTTGCACCTAGGGTTAGCGCTGCGCCACCTACCTCCATGCCCTCCACACCAATTTAAGTTGGTTAGCACTGCGGCCATTTCGGGCGGCTGTTAATGGTAGTTGGTGGTGACACCAACTGCGATCGTCAATTTTTGCCCCTTATAACTCAAGGATGCCAATTTGGTAATATTACACTGGTGACTTTTACTCACACGATCAGAAGACATTCATGGCTGAGGAAGGTCATTCAGCTCATCTTACTTCATCCATCTAGAAAAAAAATCTCCCCGTTACTGTATCAAATTGTTTCTTAACTGATTCCAGGATGTTCACCATCACCATTCTGCCCAAAAGTACATTTCAAGTATTGATCACTTTCCGCGTGAAAAAGAATATACTGATATCAGTCCAAAAGCTATCTTATACTAGTTTAACCTGTGCCCATTTTTCTTTAGTTAAACTTAATTGAAAGCATTTTTCTAGATTAATCTTTTCCATGCCATTTCAGAAGGTTGTAGGTTCAAGTCCCACTCCAGAAACTTGAATCTATTCTGACACTTAGGTACATTACTGAGGGAGCGCTGCACTGTTGGAGGTGCCGTCTTTTGGCTGAGATGTTAAACCAAGGCCCCATCTGCCCTCTCAAGTGAATGGAAAAGATCCCATGGCACTAAGCGAAGAGCAGCAGTGGCATTCTCCCTGATGTCCTAACCAATATTTATCCCTCAACCAACATGACTAAAATAGATTATCTGGTCATTATCTCATTACTGTTTGTGGAACCTTGCTGTGCGCAAATTGGTTGCTGTGTCTCCTACATTGCAAGAGTAACTGTGCTTCAAAAGTACTTCATTGGCTGTAAATTGCTTTGGGATGCCCTGAGGTCATGAAAGGTGCTATATAAATGTCTTCCTTTCTTTTCCTCCATATACCTCTATGATCACTTCTCAGACACCTCCTTTCCAGACTGCAAAGCCCACCTCTCTCCAGTCTTTTCTCATAACTGAGATCACTGGCACTATGGATCAACCTCATAGTTCTTCTCTGTACTGCATTTGAACGTCTCCTTTGTTTCTCGGCAATCTGAATTGGACAGGAGGACTATACAATTTAATCCTCACTTCCTATGACTTGTAGGGCTGGATTGCTTCTTTCCAGTGGGGTAACGATGGAGCAGGACTTCCTCCCATGCCTACAACCCTGTTGTACCCCTGACCCATTTTCCTTGCTCGGGGTTTATTAGGCATGAAGGGTGAGCTCCCATTCGGATTACCACCACTGAGGCTGCCCTTTTAATGCATCTGGCTTTCTCATTTGTGAACACACACACCATCATTTTATGTCTGTCAAATGCTGCTCTTTCAGTCTTGTTCCTCCAGTTTGCACTCTTTTGGTTTTACTTTATTATCTCTAGTGTTCCAATTTTAATGTTATGGCTTACTGGTGTCCCCTTTTGATTTTTGTTTCCTTCGGGTATCCTATTAAATATTGACTTACCTCAGTGGACCTTTTTATCAGCTGTTATATACAGCTTAGCTCCTCTCCCTTATCCTTCATTAACATTCAAGTTATTCAGCTGCTTTCCCTTTAAAATATATTTTTGCCTGTGTTGCCCCTTTGGTTAAGAAAAGATTAGGTTTGTTGCTAGTCCCTCATATTTATTTGAGCATTGAATCTGCACATCATTCCAAAAACTTTACTGAGTGAAACTCTCTCACAATGAAACATTGCACCAGTTTGCCACCAATCTTGTTCCGATATTGATGGCTCCTTGCAAGAGTCTATCCAAGTAGATTTATTGATCGTGGGTCCGTCTTCAGCATTCGTGTACCAGGGTGCCTTTTGTTTTTTTTTTGCAGTCACTGGAACCCGTCACCGGAGCAGCCAAGCCCGCCAACCATGTCTTCTTCTCTGTTTAATGTTCAGACAGACCTCAGCCTGGGCAGCAGTTGAGGTGACACAATTGAACCTGGGGGTGGGGGGATGGGGTAATAAATCAGCCCACAACCCCGCATTTAATGGCTATGCAGTGACTACTGCTGAAAAATGTGGACATCGGGTGAGGACAGGATTAGGCTTCACTTGTGATGGCCTCCACGGTCGAATAGCCTTTTAGTCCTCACTTGCTGGGCTTGCACAAGAAGAATGGTCACTTGGCTAAAGCACCGGAGGGTGGCTGGCACTTAGACAATGGTACACCACCTGGGGGCAGCACTTTCAGGAGCAAAGTGGAAAACATGGTCAGACGTGCTTGCACTTTTTATGCAAATCGTGTTCCTAAATCATGTCAATAATATTAACAGCAACTTCATTTACTGGGTAATTATGCTGACTAACGTTTTACTATTAGTCTTACCTGCATTCACTGTAAACAGTACATCCTGACTAAAACGCCAGAGTTAAGGGTATGGCGAATTGCCATTGGAATTGAATGATGTAAATAAACAATTAGATAAGTTGCATTATGGGCTGAAGGAAAGAAAGGAAGAACTTATCAGGTTATTCATATGCTTATGCATAAGTGGCATATTGAGAATTATAGCGGCTTGCTACGGTGCTTTAATCGAGGGAAATATAATGCATTGAACAGGTTGTAGTATAGCATCAAACCAGATTCACCGTAGAAAATGCATACAAAATGGTTTTGGTGTCTCTGATAATAAATTTTTTATAATATGCGTGGAAATAGTGAACTATGGTAAATAAATCATATGGAGGTGCAACTTACAAAGACCACAGGTGTACATCTTATCTTGCAACCTGAATTACCTCGAACTTTCTGCCATTGCATTGCTGTAACTTTGCCAGATGTTTCGCGGAAATCCGTCTATGCACGTCAATGGGATTTCTGCCACATATCTAGCGAAGTTACAGCCTCCATGGGGTAGGCTTCACCATAAAAAATGAACTAGTTGGGCATCTCAGAGACTCTCCTAGTGGTATAAACGAGCGCCTCATGACTCTTCGTCTCACCCTAGCCCGGAACCAGTATGTTACGGTCATCAGTGCGTATGCCCCAACACTGGAAGTCACAGACAAGACCAAAGAGAAATTCTACTCCAGCCTTGAACAATTCCTGTCCCGAGTCACAACGGGCGACAAGCTGATCCTCCTTGGCGACTTTAACGCCAGAGTTGGAAAGGACACAGACCTCTGGGGAGGTGTGATCGGCAGAGAGTGGGTAGGGAAAGCCAACTCCAACGGTACCCTCCTCCTGTCGAAATGCTTAGAACATGGCCTTGTCATAACCAACATCTTGTTCCATCAAAGAGACAAGTACAAGGATTCATGGCAACACCCTCACTCCAAGCATTTTAATCTGCTGGACTACGTCATCGTCCGAGCGAGGGACCGCAAGGACGTCCGCATCACCCGCGTCATGACAAGAGCTGACGACTGCTGGACAGACCACCGCCTAATCCGCTCTGTCATCTCCATCAATGTAGCCCCAAAACAGCGGCGGCAATAGAAACAATGCCGCAGGAAAATCAACACTGGAGCACTCAAAGACCCCGCTAAGAAAGCCCTATCCAGCCTTGGCCTCACAACCAACCTGACAACTCCCAGTGATGCAGAGACACAGAGTGCCCACAGCACCTGGTCTGCACCCAAGGCCTCCATAATCAGCACCTGTGAAGAGACGCTCGGTCACTCAACCAGGAAACACCAAGACTGGTTCAACGAAAACAACCAGGAGATCCAGGAGCTAATAAGCCGCAAGCGCAAGGCATTCCTGATCTGGAAACAGCAACAGAACCCAAGAGCAAGAAGCAGCTCTACAGACGCCTGAAGGCCGAGGTCCAATAAAAAACTCACAAACTAAAGAACAGATGGTGGGTGGAGAAAGCGCAGGAGATCCAGCAGCTAGCCGACAACCATGACGTGCGTGGATTCTTTAGCGCAGTCAAGACCATCTACGGCCCAAGCACCCAAGGCCCTACCCCACTGTGGGCCAAGAACGGAGAGGTACTCATCAAGGACAGAGAGGCAGTCACTGCCCGCTGAAAGGAGCACTTCGAAGATCTCCTTAACCGAGACTCTGTCTTCGACGCGAGTGCCCTCAACTCCATCCCGCAGCATGCTACCCGCCACCATCTCAGCACAACCCCAGCTTGGCATGAGGTTGAAAAGGCCATCCGACAACTGAAAAACAACAAGGCCTCAGGAGCAGATGGAATCCCCGCCAAGGCACTAAAGAATGGTGGGGAAGCACGACTGGTGCGAATTCATTAACTCATTTCTCTTATCTGGAAGGAGGAGAGCATGCCAGGGGATCTCAGAGACACCGTAATTGTGACCATCTTCAAAAAAGGTGACAAGTCCGATTGCAGTAATTACAGAGGAGTTTCCCTGCTGTCTGCCACAGGGAAAGTCATCACAAGAATCCTCCTCAATCGCCTTCTCCCAGTGGCCGAAGAGCTCCTCCCAGAGTCACAATGCGGATTCTGCCCACTAAAGGGTACAATGGACATGATCTTCACTGCACGTCAATTACAAGAGAAATGCAGGGAACAGCACCAACCGCTGTACATGGCCTTCTTTGACCTCACAAAGGCCTTCGACACTGTCAACCATGAGGGATTATGGAGTGTCCTCCTCAAATTCGGCTGCCCTCAAAAGTTTGTCACCATCCTCCGCCTGCTTCACGACGACATGCAAGCCATGATCCTGACCAATGGTTCCACCACAGACCCAACTCATGTACGAACCGGGGTCAAGCAAGGCTGTGTCATCGCACCAACACTCTTCTCGATCTTCCTTGCTGAAATGCTCCATCTCACCCTCAGTAAGCTCACCACTGGAGTGGAGCTAATTTACAGAACAAACAGGAAACTGTTCAACCTCCGTCGCCTCCAGTCCAGATCCAAGGTCGTCCCATCCTCTGTCGTCGAATTACAGTATGCAGACGATGCTTGCATCTGCGCTCACTCTGAGGTCGAACTCCAAACCATCGTCAACACCTTCACCGAAGCGTACGAGAGCATGAGCCTTACACTAAACATCTGTAAGACAAAGGTCCTCTACCAACCTGCCCCCACCACACAGTACTTCCCCCCGATTATCAAAATCCACGACAAGGCCTTGGACAACGTGGACCATTTTCCATACCTCGGGAGCCTACTGCCAACAAGGGCAGACGTCAATGACGAAGTCCAACACCGTCTTCAGTGCGCCAATGCAGTTTTCGGTCGCCTGAGGAAGAGAGTGTTTGAAGACCAGGACCTCAAACCCGGCACTAAGCTCATGATCTACAGAGCAGCAGTGATACCCGCCCTGCTGTATGCCTCAGAGACATGGACCATGTACAGCAGGCACCTCAAAGCACTGGAGAGGTACCACCAGTGCTGCCTCTGCAAGATCCTGCAAATCCATTGGCAGGATAGGTGCACCAACGACAGTGTTCTCGCTCAGGCCAACATCTCCAGCATCGAAGCTTTGACCACGCTCGATCAGCTCCGATGGAGGGTCACATTGTCCGCATGCCCGATACGAGACTCCCAAAACAAGCGCTCTACTCGGAGCTCCAGCACGGCAAGAGAGCCCCAGGTGGGCAGAGGAAACGCTTCAAGGACACCCTCAAACCTCCTTGAAAAAGTGTAACATCCCCACCGACACCTGGGAATCCCTGGCTGAAGACCGCACAAAGTGGAGGAAAAGCATCTGGGAAGGCGCCGAACACCTCAAGTCTCTTCGCCGGGAGTAAGTGGAAGCCAAGCGCAGGCAGTGCAAGGAGCTCACGTCAACCCAAGCACCCCACCCACCCGCCCCTTCAACCACCATCTGCTCCAAATGTGACAGACTGTAGGTCCCGCATTGGACTCATCAGTCACCTGCGAACTCATTTTTAGTGTGGAAGCAAGTCATCCTCGGTTCCAAGGGACTGCTTAAGAAGAAGAGTGGCACAGCAGCCGACAGTCTGAGAGAATTCAGGGTCTATGTATCGTTTATTTCCCATGATTTGCCACTATGCTGACATGAATTTTGCTTAATTTGTTTAATATTCCAATGAGAAGCATAACAAACACAACTAGATTTGGAATGGGAAAAGGCCAGTCAGCCTATTGTGCCCCAGCCTTCCAACAGGCCCCATTGTGGATTCTTTTTAATATGTTTAATCTCCTGAGGGAGGCAAATGACCAGATCTAACACCTCTGAGAAGAGAAAAATATTCCTGCTAACCAGAACTAATGAGTGAAACGTAAGCACATCCAACTACACTGTTTGCCAGTAGAGTAAAACTGAAGGGAAAGATCAGTCAAACTGATAATCATTCAGTTTGTTACTGCTGTTGGTTCACTGGAGCTGTAATCAGCCAGCCGACTATTTTCATCAGAAGGGCGGAAATATCAGAATAAAGTCAATTAAGTGGTATAGAAACAAGGAACACCAAGTGAAGGAGAGGAGCATCAAAGGGTGCAGAGGAGAAGAATTATGGAAGAGATCACAGATAATAAACAAATTAGGAGCAAGATACAGAGCACAGTGATAAGAGATGACAAAACAGAAAGATGAGAACAATAAGATGAATTGTTGAGAAGCTGAGCCTGAGCATTATTGTGCTCACCCAAGTAACTATTCTTCTCGTGCAAACCCAGACAAATGGGTGAGAAAGAGTTGGGACACACACTAATGCTTAAAAGTAATTCTGGCAGCAGCACCTGAGATCCATGACCCACAGTTAGTAAAACTGCATTTTAGTATAAAAAGTACAAAAAGAATTAGATTTACATGTTCTCAAGTGTATCGAAAGCTTGCTGCATCTCATGGCAATCCCCTATTCATTACAACCAACATACACTATCTACATAAGAACATGAGAATTTTTAGGAATGGGAGAAAGCTGTTATGCCCAACAAGCCCATTCCTTTTTGATAGATTAAGACCCATCTTGCCACCCTATCACCATATCTCTCTATCTCTGCTCTCTCCAGAAACACTTCTGCTTGTCTTCCAAAAACCACTAATATCACCTACTTCAAAGGCTTTCTCTAGAAAATTATTCGACAACTCTATCATCCTTTGAGTAAAAAGAACATTATGCCTGACTTCCCTTCTTATTCTGATTTTTAACTTGTGTCTTCTGTTGTTTGAACCCTTCATTATAATGAACAACTTGCCGAGATCAACTTTGTCAAATCACTTCATCAGTTTGAAAACTTTAGTTAGGTTGCTGTGCAATTTCCTCTTTTCCAAAAGAAAAATGTGCATTGTAACAACTACAGAAGGCATAATTAAGAGAACGTATATTTCAATAAAACCTAAGACATTAAACATTCATGGTTTAACCCCTCCAGAGAACCAGCCGAGTCTTACAGGAAATGTGTTCCAATGTGGGAAGCCTCCTCAATACTTACATGTATTTTTTCTTCATCATAGCTGTAAGCTCGGATTGTCTAAAGCATACATTACAAAGCAGAGTTCCAGGCACAAAGCATTGAATTACACAAGGGAGCCTGAAAACATTATATGGAAAAGCTCTATGGATTTAAATTACCATAGATTGAACCTGAACAGAATTACACATTAAAATACTATTGTGCTTCCCAAATAAATTAAAGCCACAAGTAGCAACTGAAATTGTCTCTACAACTGATTAAATGCAATAGCCACCAATTCCATCTTCATCGTGAGGGAAACCATAAGCATACCCAATTGTTAAAATATAAGTAGGCTATTTGAAAAAATGAGAAACATTTGCAGTTAGAGTAAGTATTTAATAATATTGTACATTAGCAAGCTACTGCCTTGGTGATACATTACATTCTGCTGTGTAACTGCTGCAACTGCACAGAAATGGGATGCTTAATTCCACGTAATTAAACATAAATTTAAAAATTAAAATGCTGAAATATATTACAAAAACAAATCTGTTTACGTTGATTACATAAAAGGTTTGCTCACTAATGGCTTTTAACTATGAGCTCCTACTGAGCTTATTAACACTAGATATTGGCCCCGAATTTGCAGTCGGAGGCTTCCCACGGGAAAATGCCTCCGATCTGCAAATTAAAATGTCCACGTACCTGGTGGTCCAGGAGGGACGGAGACTCGCGATCCTGGGCCTCTCCAGGTACCCGCGGGTAGAGGCCCATGTATCCCAGGTGCGCACGCGGTTCGCAAGCGCCCCCTGGGATCACGTGGGCCGGCCCAACGAATGAAAGAAGGGAATCCCCCATTCATGCTTATGGGGATTCCGTATGTACAGAATCCCCATAAGCGTGAATGGGAATACCCAAAAAAATACATCTACACTTCAAATACATTTTAAAAAAATTACATTGTTAAAATGAATTAAAATGCCATTTAATTAATTATTTAAAACAAAAATTTATTTTTTTGAAAAATAAATTTAAATGTTTCAAAGGGGCTAAAAATAAACTTACCTTATTGTACAGGATTTTTAATGTATAAATGATTGCTAAAAAATTATTTTTATGCTTTTTTAAACTCTTCTGCTGGTAAAAGCAGGCCTTACGTCTGCTTTTACCAGGCTTAAGAATTTCACGGGCATTCACTGGGCAGAAGTTGGAAAAATAGCCCAACAATTCTGCCCGCAGAGGCCCTTTCCCTGGGGATGCGTTGGATCTGTCAAAAAAATTCTTGATAGATCGCAAGTTCCGGGTTTTCGCGCATGCACTTTGCACGTGAAAACCCAGAACTTGCGCAGCCCCTACGGGCAAGTAGACACCTCGCATGCACCCGTAGGGGCTGCAAATTACGGCCCTATGTATTTCTGCAAAAGTGATAGCCCAAGTTACGGATTCATTTATGATAATACAGGTAGACTACCTTTTATCTGAACTTCCGAAAACCGAAACCCTCTAAAAACCGAAGGTTTTTTCGTTCAGCGTAAGTCGTGCGCACGACATGACCAGAGTGGCGCACGACTTACGCTGAGCAGAGGGTCAGCGTAAGTCGTGCGCACGACCCCGACCCCCGCCGCCGACCCCCCACGGACCCCCGCCGACCCCGACCCCCGCCGACCCCCACCCCCCGCCGACCACCCCGCCGACCCCCACCGACCCGACCCCCGCCGACCCCCACCCCCGACCCCCCCGCGGACCCCCGCCGACCCCGACCCCCGCCGCCCCCCACCGCCAACCCCGCCGACCCCCACCCCCGACCCCCCCGCGGACCCCCGCCGACCCCCCCGCCGACACCGACCCCCGCGGACCCCCCCGCCGACCCACCCCCGACAAATTTCCCAGTCTTATAAAATACCTTCTGAAATCCGAAATTTTCCGAAAACCGAAACACGGCTGGTCCCGAGGTTTTCGGATAAAGGATAGTCTACCTGTATGAGGTTCCACCACAATGCAATTTAATATTTCATTATAAAGGTATGAAACAGATTATGCCTTGCAACTGTTCAGCATTACATTTTAAAGTATTATATATCATAGCTGTACAGCACAATTATGATTCAAATGAAGAAGGTCCTTAATCCATTTGATCCCAAACTTCCGGAATACCTCTCCCCATTGCAGCATTTAGTTGCTTCTTAAATCAGCCTGGTATCCTAGCATCACAGTAGAAATACACCACAAGACACGCATACCCACATGCTAAGATGTTAATGCAATTCCTGCAAGCGACAAAAATTAGTTATTTGTACATTAGAAATGAAACAGCATACAATGCATCATTTGGATGGCAATGTAGCAATTTTATAATGTCGGGGTTGGGCGATTATGGCTCTAATCTGAGCATTTTGTGATTTGTAACAACATTAAATAGAGCTGAACCATATCCTTATGTGTATAATTGAAATTTCTTGAGCTCAGCTTTCTTGCAGAGAGCTCACTTTGTGCTGGGACCAGATGTAAAATTCAGTAAGTTTACATCTCAGATGCAAAAGAAACGTAGGTTTATAAATGGTGTAATTGACAATTACGTAACTAGGCAGTTGTTTCCCATTCCCTTTCTCAAGGGCAACTAGGGATGGGCAATAAATGCTGGCCTTGCCAGCAACTCGCAGATCCCATAAAAAAAAATTATTTCCTTCCACTCTGATTGCCTTCTATCTTTATACAGCTCTTATTACAGTTGCTGAATTATTTTTTAGGTCCAGGGATGATGATGATGATGATGAAGACCAGCATGAAGTATAGTAGATCTTTAAGTGCTGCACTGTCCCTCTGATCAGCAGCAAGCCTCTGCAGCTACTGGGGATACAAATACTTTTCTGCAGTCATACCAGGGTCAAATTTCACAACTGCCGGAAAACAGGTGAGAGGGCCAAGCCATTTAAAGGCCCCAGCCCCATTTTTATTCGACTGGCGAGCTGCAGGTGCCAAACAGTTCTGTGAGGGTGGAAACCAACCAGCTCCCACACTGAACTGGCCAACATTCAGAGCCTGAGGGGGAAGAAGCAATTCCTTGGAGGGAGGGGCGTTGGGGGGGCGGTGGCGGTGCTGGCTGTCGTCCTCCTTCTCCTCCAGAAACACAAATGGTGACATTTCAACGTACAGCTAGTTCAGTTGTGCTAAAACATTGCCTGATTCCAATCAACTAGGAAAAACAAGAGTTGTCAATCAAGTGCTACCTACTTAATTTCAATATTTACTTTGATTGATGCTGGCAGGGGGTAAAAATACATCCATCCCACATTGCTCTCCTCCACCACCATATCCTATGTACACTTGTAATGGGTTGAACATGTTACATAAGAACATAAGAAATAGGAGCAGGAGTAGGCCAATCGGCCCCTCGAGCCTCCTCCGCCATTTAATAAGATCATGGCTGATCTGATCCTAACCGCCAATCTACTATCACAGAACCATCTCCTGAATCTAACAGAATTAGACACACGAAATAGGAGCAGGATCAGGCTACACGGCCCCTGGCCCCGCTCCGCTACCCACAGGGCCATGTCCGATCCGAACCTAGACTCATGTCCAAATTCCTGCCCGCTTCCCGTAACCCTTAATTCCCTTTACTTCTAGGAAACTGTCTATTTCTGTTTTAAATTTATGTAATGATGTAGCTTCTACAGCTTTTTGGGGCAGCATATTCCATGGACCTACCACCCTCTGAGTGAAGTAATTCCTCCTCATCTCAGTTTTGAAAGAGCAGCCCCTTATTCTAAGACTATGCCCCCTAGTTCTAGTTTCACCCATCATCGGGAACATCCTCCCCGCATCCACCCGATCCAACCCCTTCACAATCTTATATGTTTCAATAAGATCGCCTCTCATTCTTCTGAACTCCAATGAGTAGAGTCCCAATCTACTCAACCTCTCCTCATATGTCCATCCCCTCATCCCCGGGATTAACCGAGTAAACCTTCTTTGTACTGACTCGAGAGCAAGTATGTCTTTTCTTAAGTATGGACACCAAAACTGTATGCAGTATTCCAGGTGCGGTCTCACCAATACCTTGTACAACTGAAGCAATACCTCCCTATTTTTATATTCTATCCCCCTAGCAATGAAAGCCAACATTCCATTGGCCTTCTTGATCACTTGCTGCACCTGCATACTAATCTTTTGAGTTTCGTGCACCAGGACCCCCAGATCCCTTTGTACTTCAGTACTTTCCAGTTTCTTGCCATTAAGATAATAACTTGCTCTACAATTTTTCCTGCCAAAGTGCATAACCTCACACTTTCCAGTATTGTATTCCATCTGCCAAATCTCTGCCCACTTACTTAGCCTGTCTATGTCCCCTTGCAGGTTTTTTATGTCCTCCTCACTCACTACTTTCCCTCCCATCTTAGTATCATCTGCAAACTTTGATATGTTACACTCGGTCCACTCCTCCAAATCGTTAATATAAATTGTAAAGAGTTGGGGACCCAGCACTGACCCCTGCGGAACACCACTAGTTACTGATTGCCAGTCTGAGAATGAACCATTTATCCCAACTCTCTGCCTTCTGTTAGATAGCCAATCCTCTATCCATGCCAGAATATTACCCCCAATCCCGTGATTTTTTATCTTAAGCAATAATCTTTTGTGTGGCACCTTTTCAAATGCCTTTTGGAAGTCTAAATACACTACGTCCACTGGTTCCCCTTTATCCACCCTATAGGTTACTTCCTCAAAGAACTCCAGCAAATTTGTCAAACATGACTTCCCCTTCATAAAACCATGCTGACTTTGTCCTATTAAATTATGTTTATCCAAATGTCCTGTTACTGTCTCCTTAATAATGGACTCCAAAATTTTACCCACCACAGATGTTAGGCTAACCGGTCTATAGTTTCCAGCCTTCTCTCTACTGCCCTTTTTAAATAAGGGTGTTACATTAGCAGTTTTCCAGTCTGCCGGGACCTTTGCTGAGTCCAGGGAGTTTTGGAAAATTATTACTAATGCATCCACAATCCCTACCACCACTTCCCTCAAGACCCTAGGATGTAAGCCATCAGGTCCAGGTGATTTATCCGCCTTGAGTCCCATTATTTTACCGAGTACCACTTCCTTAGTGATTTTGATCGTGTTTAGCTCCTCCCCCCCATAGCCCCCTGTTTGTCCAGTGTTGGGATATTCTTAGTGTCTTCTACTGTAAAGACTGATACAAAATATTCATTCAGTGTTTTTGCCATATCCATATTTCCCACCATTAATTTCCCGGTCTCATCCTCTAAGGGACCAACATTTACTTTAGCCACCCTTTTTCTTTTTATATAACTATAAAAACTCTTACTATCTGTTTTTTTATTTTTTGCTAATTTACTTTCATAATCTATCTTCCCTTAATCAATATTTTTGTTATTTTTCGCTGTCTTTTAAAGTTTTCCCAATCCTCTATCTTTCCACTAGATTTGGCTACCTTATATGCCCTTGTTTTTAGTTGAATACTATCCTTAATTTCTTTACTTAGCCACGGATGGCTGTCTTTTCTTTTACACCCTTTTCTTCTCAGTGGAATATATATTTTTTGGAAGTTGTAAAATAACTCCTTAAATGTACACCACTGATCATGTATCGTCTTACCCTTTAATCTATTTTCCCAATCCACTCTACTCAATTCCGCTCTCATACCTTCATAGTCTCCTTTATTCAAGCTTAGCACGCTTGTTTGAGATCCAACCTTCTCACCCTCTAATTGAATATGGAATTCAACCATGTTATGGTCACTCATTCCAAGGGGATCCTTTACTAGGACATTTTTAATTAATCCTGTCTCGTTACACAAGAATAGATCTAAGGTTGCTTGCCCCCTGGTCGGTTCAGTTACATACTGCTCAAGAAACCCATCCCTAATACACTCAATGAACTCATCCTCAAGGCAGCCCTGCCCAATTTGATTTGCCAATTAATATGATAGTTAAAATCCCCCATAATTATAGATGTTCCCTTATTACAAGCCTCAACTATTTCCTGATTGATACTCCGTCCAACAGAGTTGCAACTGTTCGGAGGCCTATAGACTACGCCCACTAGTGTTTTTTCCCCTTATTATTCCTTATCTCCACCCAAACTGTTTCATTATCCTGATCTTTTGACCCAATATCATTTCTCTGTATTACAGTGATTCCTTCCTTTATTAACATAGCCACCCCACCTCCCCTTCCTTCCTGCCTGTCCTTCCTGATCGTTAAATAACCTGGTATGTTTAATTCCCAGGCATTGTCACCCTGCAGCCATGTTTCTGTAATGGCCACAGGATCATACCCATATGCAGTTATTTGTGCCATTAACTTGTCTATTTTGTTAAGAATGCTACGTGCATTGAGATAGAGAACTTTCAAATATGTTTTGTGACACTTAGTTCCTGCTTTTGCCCTTTTTATTACTTTACCTTTTACTCCATACCTTCTGCCCCTTCCTGACATGCTCTGGTTTTTAATTTTCCCACTGCTACCTAAGTCTATGAACTTCTCTGTTGTCATTTTTATTATTTGCTCTCTAGGAACCTCCCCCCCACTAGTTAGTTTAAAGCCCTCTCTACAGCCCTAGTTATATGATCCGCCAGGACTCTAGTCCCAGCACTGGCCAAGTGAAGCCCGTCCCAACGGAACAGCTCCCTCCTGCCCCAGTACTGGTGCCAGTGTCCCAGGAAGCAAAACCCATTTCTCCCACACCAGTCTTTGAGCCACGCATTTAACTCTCTAATTTTATTTGTCCTAGCCAAATTTGCTCGTGGCTCAGGTAAAAATCCAGAGATTATTACCCTTGAGGTTCTGTTTTTTAATTTGACCCCTAGCTGCTCATACTCCTTTAACAGAACCGGCTTCCTAGTCCTATCTATGTTGTTTGTACCAACATGGACCACGACAACTGGATCCACCCCCTCCCACTGCAAGTTTCTTTCCAGCCCAGAGGAGATGTCCTTAACCCTGGCACCGGGTAGGCAACACAGCCTTCGGGACTCTCGCTCTCGGCTGCAGAGAACTCTATCTATCCCCCTAATAATACTATCCCCTACCACTACAACATTTCTATTTACTCCCCCCTCTTGAATGGCCCCCCGTTCCATGGTGCTGTGGTCAGGTTGCTCATCCTCCCTGCAGTCCCTGCTCCTGTCCCCACAGGGAGTAAGAACCTTGAACCTGTTGGACAAGAGCAAGGGCTGCGGCTCCTCCAGCTCTACCTCCTGGATCCCCGTACCTGCCTCACTCGTAGTCACATCGTCCTGTCCCTGACCATGGGCTACATCTGAATTAATTAACTTCATAGGTGTGACCACCTCCTGATACACAGAGTCCAGGTACTTCTCCCCCTTCCTGATGTGTTGCATTGTCTGAAGCTCAGACTCCATCTCATCAACATGGAGCTGGAGTTCCTGTAGCAGCAGACACTTGTCACAGACGTAATCACTGTGAGCCTCAATGGGGTCCACCGGCTCCCACATCTCGCAACAGTAACACATCACCTGCTCCATTCTATGTCATTAATTAAATTTTTTATTGTTAGTTATGGACACCCTCTGCCCGATTTTAGATGCTAGTATCCCCTTTAATTAATTGGATTTAAATTAAATCAATCCCTCTAATTACACCAGTTAAATGGTTTACCAACAGTCACTCTGCACCAGAAAGGCCTTATTAACTACAACCCACAGAGTTAAAGTTTGAAAAGAGCACCTAACACCCCACTTACCCTAACTCACACTTACCCGAAATCACAGCACTCTCTGCTGACTCACACTCAGTGCTTGCTCGCACTAGCCTGGTCTTTTTATACTGTTTGTTTGTTTACAGCCAAATGAGTCACCCCTGCTGATTGGCTAGAAAACTGGTTTCCACTGCCTGCTGTGCCAATTTACTCCTACTGCAGTGTAACCTTGTTTTACTCTTCTTAAACCAACAGAATCCCAAATATTTAACTTTTCCCCTTTACTTAAACTGCTTAAGTAATCTTATCAAGAATGATTTAAAGAGAAATAACAATTAAAGAACTCTCACACTTACCCAAACTCATAGCACTCCCTGCTGACTCGCACTCAGCAGATGGGAAAGTGTACTCCTTGACATGGATGGAAGGTTTGTCTTCAGGTAAAAGTGAAGGAAGAGGGAATGAAAATTTAAACGTTCATCCCCTGTCCACGTTTTCAAGTATTGGTTTTATTGATCTTCTAAGCAGTTTATTTAAAAGGAAACCCATCCATGGCCTATAGCTGTGGTTACTGGTTTTGAATTTGCTGCCTGATTTCCCTCCCTCCCACACTCAACAAATCAATTTTCATGCCTCATCTCTGGTGCAATTCTGTAGGTAGCAGTTAAAGTGAATATTTTCAAACTCTTAAAATTGTCAGATTCAGAATTCCATACCGAACTAAGTCTTCCCTTACTATTAGAAAGTTATTGGTGGTCATTTTGACTTCAATGGAAATGAAAATCAGGAAAGATGTATAATGGGCAGCCAAGCCGATTCGATATTGGCCAGTTTACACTATCACCCAAAGTAAAAATTACCCCCATTAGGACTAAGAAAGTTCTCTTAATTAGAAGTTCATCTAATTCAATTATATAAAAGAGAAAAGTTGATTAGCAAGGGGCTTGTAATGAGAGATTTTTTAGTGGCAAGATTTCAGATGGAATTTTGGTTTGCACAAAGAAGTAATCACTTTACACCTTTCACATTTAGATGGTCTTAGTGCAATTTTTGGAAAAGAAGTCTCAAAAGAGTCATTAATAACTAATAAGCCTTAAAATTGCAAGACTTTGCTCCCTGTGTGGACTCTCGCTGGAGAGGAGGGCATGGAGGTCAGTTTGCCTGATTCAGTATGTAGGAGTGCAGTCTCACAAGTTGGGGGCTCTAAGCAGACTACTAAGAGAAGAGGGGGCTGCATTTTGCATTGAAGAAAAATGATGGCATTTTGGAGGCTGTGATGATGGCCAATGCAAGCCTCTCAATCTTATGCCTTTGGGCAGCATTAGCACTTTCATCCCTGCATCAGAAGGTCATGGGTTCAAGTTCCACTCCAGGACTTGAGCACAGAATTTAAGCTGACAATTCAGTACAGTAATGAGGGAGTACTACATTGTTGGAGGTGTCATCTTTCAGATGAGACCTTGAACTGAGGCCGCATTTGAATGTAAAAAGATCCTATGGCTTTATTCAAAGATGATCAGGGGGGGTTCTTGTGTCCTGATTAATACTTATCCCTCAAACAATACCGCCAAAAAACAGATTAACTGGTCGTTCACCTTACTGCTCATTGTGGGACCTAGCTGTGTGCAAATTGACTGCTGTGTTTGCTTACGAAACAGTTGTGACTGCACTTCAAAATTAATTCACAGTTTGCCAAGAATTTTGGAATATCTTTTCAGCATGAAAGGTGCTAATTAAGTGCATTTAACAAATCAGCTGTCCACTGATGCAAAAAGCAAATGACAGTAGCCTTGTGTGATGAATTAGACTTTACCTGGGTTCCTGGAGTTGAATTATTGAACCTATAATATCTCTGTAATGCTAGATTCAGCTCATAAGAGGCTGCATGCAGCACTTTTTAAAAAAAACATTTAGCCAGGAGCGAAGCATTTTGTCTGAATAATAATGATTTGGAGTGTTACTTACGAACAAAGGCAAGGTCGCTATGTACAATTTCAAATATTTCATGACATTATGAGAAGATGGCTGTTTGCGACAGGGAGAGTGAAGAAATTGGCTGTACTCACTTGAAAACTGTATACTGTTCATTTGTGTATTTAATGTAACTTAAACGAGTTGATGGTCTCATCGCGATAAAGTGCTATTTCAGTCTATTTTCTAGCAATAAGTTTCAGTAAGGGGCAAATGGGGATCTGTTATGATCCCTGGGTCATGCTATTATTTTACTTGATATTGGGTAGAAAAAGTGTGCACTTCAGCTCATAGGGGACACGGACCCACTTACAGAGTGACCTGTGACATTGAGCCCAATAGAATCTCTGCGCAAGAACTCGAAAGTTGTTGCACTTTGAAAATCTGTGGGGCTGACATCCTGGTTTAAGTGCTGGGATGTGCCCCCACCAGTGGACTTTGCTCTTGACCCCACCGGAGTGTGAGGTGTCAGGGGAAGTCATAAGCCAGTAAGAAGGCAAAAGGGTTCAAGTACAGGAACAAAGATGTCTTGCTGCAGTTGTACAGGGCCTTGGTGAGACCACACCTTGAGTATTGTGTGCAGTTTTGGTCGCCTTATCTGAGGAAGGATGTTCTTGCCATGGAGGACGTGCAGTGAAGATTCACCAGACTGATACCTGGGATGGCAGGAATGACATATGAGGAGAGATTGGGTCGATTGGGCTTATACTCGCTGGAGTTTAGAAGAATGAGAGGGGATCTCATTGAAACTTATAAAATTCTAACAGGACTAGACAGACTAGATGCAGGAAGTATGTTCCCGATGGCGGGGGATTCCAGAACCAGGGGTCACAGTCTAAGGATAAGGGGTAAGCCATTTAGGACAGCGATGAGGAGGAATTTCTTCACCCAGAGAGTGGTGAACCTGTGGAATTCTCTACCACAGAAGGCAGTTGAGGCCAATTCATTAAATATATTCAAGAAGGAGTTAGATATATTTCTTAAGGCTAAAGGGATCAAGGGATATGGGGAGAAGGCAGGGACAGGGTACTGAGTTTGGATGATCAGCCATGATCTCATTGAATGGCGGAGCAGGCTCGAGGGGTCAAATGGCCTACTCCTGCTCCTATCTTCTATGTTTCTATGTCATCTTATTTAAATACTGCTGGTGGGCACCAATGTCACCAGCGCATGTCTGAACAGAGAAGTCGGTAATTGCAATGGAAGCTGGCCCAGTTGTCCCTTTTATAAGGAGGGGGCTATAAAATTTTAAAAGTCCTCACCTTTCCTTCAAGCGTCCTGTCCAGAAGCCAGGACTGGATCCATTTGTCACAAATTTGGGGCAATTTTGTGCTATGGGTTTATACCAACTAAGAACTGGATTGAGACTGCTCAAACTTCCATCACATGAGGATCCTTTCAGCCGTCGGATGCAAGACACCATCATGCCATCAGTCCAAGCTATATTTCAGATCCAGGTCCCAGGAACAAATGTTAAGGGCGTGATCTTGCCAGCTCTGGGGAGGCGGGTTTGGAGGCAGGACTGCCGGGAAAATGGCAGAATCTGGGGGCGGGTACCCATCCCACCCCCAACCCGCCGCCGTGCCATCTTCCCAGGAGGCGGGTCCCGTCTCCTGGAGGTGGGAAGGGGATAACAGTCCCTTAACTGCCTGTTAACAAGTAGTTAACAGGCAGTTAAGTGGATTATCCCCATTTTTCCAGCAGAGGTGCGGGCTTCCCGACGTCGGGAAACCCCGCCAGGTCACCGAGGCGAGCAGTGGGTCTGCGGGGTGAGAGGGGTCCAAAAGTGCGCTGTGGAGGTAAGTGATGGGTGCAAGTGTGGAGAGGTGAGTATGTGAGGTGAGTGAAAAGTGATAGAAAATGTTTACTTACCTTTGTTTCTTGCTGCAGGCTTCAACAGTTGGAGATGCGGAGACTCTCGCACCTCACCGGCAGAGATGACAGATGGCTGCTGCATTCTCCGATGCAACAGCCACCTAATTTCTGCTCACAAAAGAGGTTTGATGAGGTCTTGAATACAAGAACTCATCAAACAACAGAGAATGTCAGTGTTTGACAGCTTC
Source organism: Somniosus microcephalus (assembly GCF_052327205.1). Classification (NCBI taxonomy): domain Eukaryota; kingdom Metazoa; phylum Chordata; class Chondrichthyes; order Squaliformes; family Somniosidae; genus Somniosus; species Somniosus microcephalus. Next base: position 38,395,488 of record NC_140988.1, read on the forward strand.
ACAGAGCTGTCAAATGATGACAATTCATCTGTCAAAATTTCTCTGTAACCAGCTTCCCCTTAATTGTCCTACTAAGCCCGCTGGGCGGGCTTAACAAGTTCAATCAAGGGAAAATAACGTGGGTTGGCCACAAGTCGATGGATGTGGGACTAAAATCCGACAAGCAGCAGTCCCACCTCCAACGCGCCCCCATTGACAAAATCATCCCCTAAGTGTCTAATCTACTGCAGTACCCATTCCCCTGTGTATGGGTGCTTTAATGACATCACCCACTGTAAATATGATAATCATGTGATGCACCTTAGAAAACTTTCTTCCCAACTAAGCATGGAACAAAACATATGGGAAATGCAGTGCACTTCTTTGCACCTCTAATAAGCCATGTTTATTTACTTGGAAAATGCAATCTGAAGTGCACATAGGAATTCTGAAATGTTGCCTTTCATTGCTGTAACTGCGCAATGCAATTGGGGCTTCTAAAAGACCATAAGACACGTTTTCGAATGATGCCTTGCCAGCACTGTCATTAAGACTCATTAAGATCATTAGCACTCATTGAGAAGAGGCCTGTTTTACATTGCTAACAATCATATAATACGAGATCTTTCTCACCTCACACGATTATTGGCCAAATTCCAGAAGTAACAGCTGTGACTAAAAGCATGGCTACACAGAGCGATTATTACTATTTATTGGAAGGTCAGCATTGGTCATTTCACTGCTCATACAAGCAATGCTTCAAACCCATGAAAATTCAAAATTAGAATGCACATGTGAAATAACAAGGTATATGGAGCTAGTCGGCAGAAGACTATTGCTGATGCGCGTCCACTAGACAGTTTAAGTGCTGCAATGTGCACCGCTAATTGCCACATTTTAATCCCTCCCATAAGTGGCAACACAGGTTTCATTGCCTTTAAGCAGAGCTTGAGGCAGAAAATCCCCATCATTACAGTATTGCTGGAATGTATTTTGGTGACTTATTAGCATCACACGGTAGGTCACACAGCCACTAAATGTGTCACGAAGGATGAGGCATACGAGGCAATTATGAAAGTCGCAGTGTGAAGCAATCTCACAGGAGAGCCACACCAGTCAGAATGATTGGCTCCATTCCTGCACCACCCCCTTATCATGAGTTCTTCGTCAAATTGAAGGAAGCATAAAGTTCAGAGAAGAAAATATAAACCATGTAAAACTTGCGTAGAATAATCAAATGGCAGTGTACACTTAAATGGCGAGCTGCTGAAGGATGTGGGTGAGCAAAGCGACCTAGGGGTTTAAATATATCATTCCCTGATAGTGTGGGGTAAATGTTCACCTTCACCATCTTGGCGGTAATCTGGCAGAGTAGGTCGACCACCCTTTGTAGAGTCCATAGAATATTAGTTCCATTGATTGCAATGCACTAAAAATCAGTCGGCTTCTACAATGAGTGGGCAATACGCTCTGCCAGATCACTGTCCAAGCAGTGAAGGTGAAAGTCTACCCCTATGGGTGCAGGTAGATAAAGCACCAAAAAGGACAACAAGCATCTTGGGTTTTATAAATAAGAACGTAGAGGGTGGAATGGATTTTGGGAAGCAGTGCAAAACAGGTGATAGCCCACTTGATTTTTCTTTTCCATTGGCTTCGAGTCCAGAGAGTATAGGATTAAAATGCGAATGTTTGTATAAAACATTAGTTAGGGCACAGTTAGAACACTGCAAGCAGTTTTTGTTATCCCATTATAGAAAAGACATTAAAGCCATAGAAATTGTTCAGTGTAGATTCACCAGTATGATGCCAGGGATGGGAAACTATTGTTATGAAGAAATATCTTGCGTTTGGTAGAGTAGCGAAGGCTCAGAGGAGATTTAATAAAGGCTTTTAAAGTTATAAAGAATTCTGATACAGTGAATAGGGAAAGATTAATTCCTCTGGCTGAAGAGTCATTGACGAGGGGGTCATCAATTTAAAATTGTTACTAAGAGAGTCAGGAGAGTGGTTAGCAGAAATGTCTTTATGCAGAGGATTGTTGAACCACAGAATGCTTTACTATGGGAGTACTTGAATCAGAGGCTATTGTATCTTTTAAGAAAAATTTGGATAAATATTTGAAGAAGGGGGAGATGCAGGGCTATTGTGAGAGCATAGGGCAGTGGCATAAAGCCAGAAACAGACACCATAGCCTCGATATTAATCCCCCTACAACAGGCGGGACCTCGGGGGAGGGGTTTAACCGCCAAAAGACCAAAATGCAATGCCAACCCACCATGCATGTGCCCATTGCCATTTTTACAGCGGCGAGTTTCATGGCGCCCTGCTGTCCTGCCATGGAGAGGCAGGACACTGGATTAACATATTTAAATTAGACTCCCACAGTACTTTTGAGAGCCTGATTTAAAATTAATTGCTGCTGTACATGTTTCCCAGGGGTTGGGAAACCCGGCAGTGAAAGGGAGGCAGGAGCTGATAGCTCCACAAGTTAAGTGCCTTTCTCAGAAGTCCTTGTAGGCCAGGAGGAGCAGGAGTGCTCCCCTCTCCCCTCAAGGCAGCCTTTGAATTCCCAGCTGCCGATCGCGGCCTCTCTCCACCTCCCCGACACCCCGACTGCCAACCTCCGCATCCCCTTCAAACGCAATGTGCTCTCTTCCTCCAATCTGTGATTTTATCCCCTTCCAGTCACAATCGTAGACCTTACCCCCTCACAACCACTATCACCAACCTTCACCCCTTCCAAATGATGGGGACCATCCTCAAGGGTCCCCGGCTGCAGCCTCCTGCCGCTGGCTTTCCTTCCTGGCCTAAACGTTGTTTTTACTTACCTCTGCTTGCTAAGCCATAGCCACGCCAGCAAAACCTGAGCAGAGTGGGCCCATGCAGGCTCCACTCAGGGCAGTCCAATGCCTCTGAGGGGTCCTAAACCAGGCGTTAGGCCCTTCAGCAGCATAGGCAAGGGGCCGAATGCTTGTTTTGGGTTCAAGTCCCACCCCAGAGTCTTGAGCACAAAATCTAGGCTAACACTCCAGTGCAGTACTGAGGTAAAAGAAAGAAAGAAAGACTTGCATTTATATAGCGCCTTTCACGACCACCAGACATCTCAAAGTGCTTTACAGCCAATGAAGTACTTTTGGAGTGTAGTCACTGTTGTAATTTGGGATACATGGCAGCCAATTTGCGCACAGCAAGCTCCCACAAACAGCAATGTGATAATGACCAGATAATCTGTTTTTGTTATGTTGATTGAGGGATAAATATTGGCCAGGACACCAGGGATAACTTTGAAATAGTACCATGGGATCTTTTACATCCACCTGAGAGAGCAGACGAGGCCTCGGTTTAACGTCTCATCTGAAAGACAGCATCCCCTTAAATTCATCAATGCTATTTGCCATAACCACTCCATGTCATAGCAAGTTCCACATTCTCACCACTCTCTGGGTGAAGGAGTTTCTCCCGAATTCCTTATTGGATTTATTAGTGACTATCTTATGTTTATGGCCCCTACTTTTGGACTCTCCAATAAGTGGAAACATCTTCTCTACGCCTATTCTATCAAACCCCTTCAACATTTCAGAAGCCTGGACACTCCCCTAGATTGCGCCAGAACATATTTTAATAAGGCTTGTGCTATTGTGTAGTGCAAACCGCTTGCTCCCTCCCCCAGCGTAGACCCAACAGCTAACCCGGCACTGGCACGCAGGGATGAAATTGCAGATTTTCCTTTTTTCTGCACTGTGCCTATACCTACAATGCAAGGGAGTTCATCTTCAGGACTAGCATTGCTTCTCTGGAACAAAGCACTCAAAATGAAGGG